>NW_026287407.1:0-68944 GCF_023373465.1 Oncorhynchus keta | reverse complement strand
GGTCTGTCATACTATAATAGAGACAGTAGAACTAGCTGGTCTGTCATAATATAATAGAGACAGTAGAACTAGATGGTCTGTAATAATACAATAGAGACAGTAGATCCAGCTGGTCTGTCATAATATAATAGAGACAGTAGATCTCACTGGTCTGACATATTATAATAGAGACAGTAGATGTAGCTGGTCTGTCATAATTAGAGACAGTAGATCTAGCTGTCTGAATATAATAGAGACAGTAGATCTAGCTGTCTGTCATAATATAATAGAGACAGTAGATCTCAGCTGGTCTGTCATAATATAATAGAGACAGTAGATCTAGCTGGTCTGTCATATTATAATAGAGACAGTAGATCTAGCTGGTCTGTCATAATATAATAGAGACAGTAGATCTAGCTGGTCTGTCATAATATAATAGAGACAGTAGATCTAGCTGGTCTGTCATAATATAATAGAGACAGTAGATCTAGCTGGTCTGTCATAATAAAATAGAGACAGTAGATCTAGCTGGTCTGTCATAATATAATAGAGACAGTAGATCTAGCTGGTCTGTCATAATATAATAGAGACAGTAGATCTAGCTGGTCTGTCATAATATAATAGAGACAGTAGATCTAGCTGGTCTGTCATAATAAAATAGAGACAGTAGATCTAGCTGGTCTGTCATAATATAATAGAGACAGTAGATCTAGCTGGTCTGTCATAATATAATAGAGACAGTAGATCTAGCTGGTCTGTCATAATATAATAGAGACAGCAGATCTAGCTGGTCTGTCATATTATAATAGAGACAGTAGATCTAGCTGGTCTGTCATAATATAATAGAGACAGTAGATCTAGCTGGTCTGTCATAATATAATAGAGACAGTAGATCTAGCTGGTCTGACATAATATAATAGAGACAGTAGATCTAGCTGGTCTGTCATAATATAATAGAGACATAGAGACAGTCTGATATTATAATAGCTGGTCTGTCATATTATAATAGAGACAGTAGATACTAGCTGGTCTGTCATAATATAATAGAGACAGTAGATCTAGCTGGTCTGTCATAATATAATAGAGACAGTAGATCTAGCTGGTCTGTCATAATATAATAGAGACAGTAGATCTAGCTGGTCTGTCATAATACAATAGAGACAGTAGATCTAGCTGGTCTGTCATAATATAATAGAGACAGTAGATCTAGCTGGTCTGTCATAATATAATAGAGACAGTAGATCTAGCTGGTCTGTCATAATATAATAGAGACAGTAGATCTAGCTGGTCTGTCATAATATAATAGAGACAGTAGATCTAGCTGGTCTGTCATAATATAATAGAGACAGTAGATCTAGCTGGTCTGTCATAATATAATAGAGACAGTAGATCTAGCTGGTCTGTCATAATATAATAGAGACAGTAGATCTAGCTGGTCTGTCATAATATAATAGAGACAGTAGATCTAGCTGGTCTGTCATAATAAAATAGAGACAGTAGATCTAGCTGGTCTGTCATAATACAATAGAGACAGTAGATCTAGCTGGTCTGTCATAATATAATAGAGACAGTAGATCTAGCTGGTCTGTCATAATATAATAGAGACAGCTGGTCTGTCATAGATCTAGCTGGTCTGTCATAATATAATAGAGACAGTAGATCTAGCTGGTCTGTCATAATATAATAGAGACAGTAGATCTAGCTGGTCTGTCATAATATAATAGAGACAGTAGATCTAGCTGGTCTGTCATAATATAATAGAGACAGTAGATCTAGCTGGTCTGTCATAATAAAATAGAGACAGTAGATCTAGCTGGTCTGTCATAATATAATAGAGACAGTAGATCTAGCTGGTCTGTCATAATATAATAGAGACAGTAGATCTAGCTGGTCTGTCATACTATAATAGAGACAGTAGAACTAGCTGGTCTGTCATAATATAATAGAGACAGTAGATTAGCTGGTCTGTCATAATATAATAGAGACAGTAGATCTAGCTGGTCTGTCATAATATAATAGAGACAGTAGATCTAGCTGGTCTGTCATAATATAATAGAGACAGTAGATCTAGCTGGTCTGTCATAATATAATAGAGACAGTAGATCTAGCTGGTCTGTCATAATATAATAGAGACAGTAGATCTAGCTGGTCTGTCATAATATAATAGAGACAGTAGATCTCAGCTGGTCTGACATATTATAATAGAGACAGTAGATCTAGCTGGTCTGTCATAATATAATAGAGACAGTAGATCTACTGGTCTGTCATAATATAATAGATAGATCTAGCTGGTCTGTCATATATAATAGAGACAGTAGATACAGCTGGTCTGTCATAATATAATAGAGACAGTAGATCTAGCTGGTCTGTCATAATATAATAGAGACAGTAGATCTAGCTGGTCTGTCATAATATAATAGAGACAGTAGATCTAGCTGGTCTGTCATACTATAATAGAGACAGTAGATCTAGCTGGTCTGTCATAATATAATAGAGACAGTAGATCTAGCTGATCTGTCATATATAATAGAGACAGTAGATCTCACTGGTCTGTCATATTATAATAGAGACAGTAGATCTAGCTGGTCTGTCATATTATAATAGAGACAGTAGATACAGCTGATCTGTCATAATATAATAGAGACAGTAGATCTTGCTGGTCTGTCATAAAAATAGAGACAGTAGATCTAGCTGGTCTGTCATACTATAATAGAGACAGTAGATCTAGCTGGTCTGTCATAATATAATAGAGACAGTGGATCTAGCTGGTCTGTCATAATATAAGAGAGACAGTAGATCTAGCTGGTCTGTCATAATATAATAGAGACAGTAGATCTAGCTGGTCTGTCATAATATAATAGAGACAGTAGATATAGCTGGTCTGTCATAATATAATAGAGACAGTAGAACTAGCTGGTCTGTCATAATATAATAGAGACAGTAGATCTAGCTGGTCTGTCATAATATAATAGAGACAGTAGATCTAGCTGGTCTGTCATAATAAAATAGAGACAGTAGATCTAGCTGGTCTGTCATAATAAAATAGAGACAGTAGATCTAGCTGGTCTGTCATAATATAACAGAGACAGTAGATCTAGCTGGTCTGTCATAATATAATAGAGACAGTAGATCTAGCTGGTCTGTCATAATAAAATAGAGACAGTAGATCTAGCTGGTCTGTCATAATATAATAGAGACAGCAGATCTAGCTGGTCTGTCATAATATAATAGAGACAGTAGATCTAGCTGGTCTGTCATAATATAATAGAGACAGTAGATTTAGCTGATCTGTCATAATATAATAGAGACAGTAGATCTAGCTGGTCTGTCATAATAAAATAGAGACAGTAGATCTAGCTGGTCTGTCATAATACAACAGAGACAGTAGATCTAGCTGGTCTGTCATAATATAATAGAGACAGTAGATCTAGCTGGTCTGTCATAATATAAATAGAGACAGTAGATCTAGCTGGTCTGTCATAATATAATAGAGACAGTAGATCTAGCTGGTCTGTCATAATATAATAGAGACAGTAGATCTAGCTGGTCTGTCATAATATAATAGAGACAGTAGATCTCGCTGGTCTGTCTAGCTGGTCTGTCATAATATAATAGAGACAGTAGAACTAGCTGGTCTGTAATAATATAATAGAGACAGTAGATCCAGCTGGTCTGTCATAATATAATAGAGACAGTAGATCTCACTGGTCTGACATATTATAATAGAGACAGTAGATGTAGCTGGTCTGTCATACTATAATAGAGACAGTATATCTAGCTGGTCTGTCATATTATAATAGAGACAGTAGATACAGCTGATCTGTCATAATATAATAGAGACAGTAGATCTCACTGGTCTGACATATTATAATAGAGACAGTAGATCTAGCTGGTCTGTCATAATATAATAGAGACATAGAGACAGTAGATGTAGCTGGTCTGTCATAATATAATAGAGACAGTAGATCTAGCTGGTCTGTCAAAATAAAATAGAGACAGTAGATCTAGCTGATCTGTCATAATATAATAGAGACAGTAGATCTAGCTGATCTGTCATAATACAACAGAGACAGCAGATCTAGCTGGTCTGTCATAATATAATAGAGACAGTAGATCTAGCTGGTCTGTCATAATATAATAGAGACAGTAGATCTAGCTGATCTGTCATAATATAATAGAGACAGTAGATCTAGCTGGTCTGTCATAATATAATAGAGACAGTAGATCTAGCTGGTCTGTCATAATAAAATAGAGACAGTAGATCTAGCTGGTCTGTCATAATATAATAGAGACAGTAGATCTAGCTGGTCTGTCATAATATAATAGAGACAGTAGATCTAGCTGGTCTGTCATAATATAATAGAGACAGTAGATCTAGCTGGTCTGTCATAATATAATAGAGACAGTAGATCTAGCTGGTCTGTCATAATACAATAGAGACAGTAGATCTAGCTGGTCTGTCATAATATAATAGAGACAGTAGACCTAGCTGGTCTGTCATATTATAATAGAGACAGTAGATACAGCTGGTCTTCATATTAATATAGAGACAGCAGATCTAGCTGGTCTGTCATAATAGAGACAGTAGATCTAACGGGTCTGTCAGAATATAAAAGAGACAGTAGATCTAGCTGGTCTGTCATAATATAATAGAGACAGTAGATCTAGCTGGTCTGTAATAATACAATAGAGACAGTAGATCTCGCTGGTCTGTCATAATATATTAGAGATAGTAGATCTAGCTGGTCTGTCATAATACAATAGAGACAGTAGTTCTAGCTGGTCTGTCATAATAGAGACAGTAGATCTAGCTGGTCTGTCATATTATAATAGAGACAGTAGATCTAGCTGGTCTGTCATAATATAATAGAGACAGTAGATCTAGCTGGTCTGTCATAAAAATAGAGACAGTAGATCTAGCTGGTCTGTCATAATATAATAGAGACAGTAGATCTAGCTGGTCTGTCATAATATAATAGAGACAGTAGATCTAGCTGGTCTGTCATAATATAATAGAGACAGTAGATCTAGCTGGTCTGTCATAATACAATAGAGACAGTAGATCTAGCTGGTCTGTCATAATATAATAGAGACAGTAGATCTAGCTGGTCTGTCATAATACAATAGACACAGTAGATCTAGCTGGTCTGTCATAATATAATAGAGACAGTAGATCTAACTGGTCTGTCATAATATAATAGAGACAGTAGATCTACCTGGTCTGTCATAATATAATAGAGACAGTAGATCTAGCTGGTCTGTCATAATATAATAGAGACAGTAGATCTAGCTGGTCTGTCATAATACAATAGAGACAGATAGATCTAGCTGGTCTGTCATAATATAATAGAGACAGTAGATCTAGCTGGTCTGTCATAATAAAATAGAGACAGTAGATCTAGCTGGTCTGTCATAATATAATAGAGACAGTAGATCTAGCTGGTCTGTCATAATATAATAGAGACAGTAGATCTAGCTGGTCTGTCATAATATAATAGAGACAGTAGATTTAGCTGGTCTGTCATAATATAATAGAGACAGTAGATCTAGCTGGTCTGTCATAATATAATAGAGACAGTAGATCTAGCTGGTCTGTCATAATATAATAGAGACAGTAGATCTAGCTGGTCTGTCATAATATAATAGAGACAGTAGATCTAGCTGGTCTGTCATAATATAATAGAGACAGTAGATCTAGCTGGTCTGTCATAATATAATAGAGACAGTAGATCTAGCTGGTCTGTCATAATATAATAGAGACAGTAGATCTAGCTGGTCTGTCATAATATAATAGAGACAGTAGATCTAGCTGGTCTGTCATAATATAAGAGACAGTAGAGCTGGTCATAATATAATAGAGACAGTAGATCTAGCTGGTCTGTCATAATATAATAGAGACAGTAGATCTAGCTGGTCTGTCATAATATAATAGAGACAGTAGATCTAGCTGGTCTGTCATAATATAATAGAGACAGTAGATCTAGCTGGTCTGTCATAATATAATAGAGACAGTAGATCTAGCTGGTCTGTCATAATATAATAGAGACAGTAGATCTAGCTGGTCTGTCATATTATAATAGAGACAGTAGATCTAGCTGATCTGTCATAATATAATAGAGACAGTAGATCTAGCTGGTCTATCATAATATAATAGAGACAGTAGATTTAGCTGGTCTGTCATAATATAATAGAGACAGTAGATCTAGCTGGTCTGTCATAATATAATAGAGAGAGTAGATCTATCTGGTCTGTCATAATATAATAGAGACAGTAGATCTAGCTGGTCTGTCATAATATAATAGAGACAGTAGATCTCAGCTGGTCTGTCATAATATAATAGAGACAGTAGATCTAGCTGGTCTGTCATAATATAATAGAGACAGTAGATCTAGCTGGTCTGTCATAATATAATAGAGACAGTAGATCTAGCTGGTCTGTCATAATATAATAGAGACAGTAGATCTAGCTGGTCTGTCATAATATAATAGAGACAGTAGATCTAGCTGGTCTGTCATAATATAATAGAGACAGTAGATCTAGCTGGTCTGTCATAATATAATAGAGACAGTAGATCTAGCTGGTCTGTCATAATATAATAGAGACAGTAGATCTAGCTGGTCTGTCATAATATAATAGAGACAGTAGATCTAGCTGGTCTGTCATAATATAATAGAGACAGTAGATCTAGCTGGTCTGTCATAATATAATAGAGACAGTAGATCTAGCTGGTCTGTCATAATATAATAGAGACAGTAGATCTAGCTGGTCTGTCATAATATAATAGAGACAGTAGATCTAGCTGGTCTGTCATAATATAATAGAGACAGTAGATCTAGCTGGTCTGTCATAATATAATAGAGACAGTAGATCTAGCTGGTCTGTCATAATATAATAGAGACAGTAGATCTAGCTGGTCTGTCATAATATAATAGAGACAGTAGATCTAGCTGGTCTGTCATAATATAATAGAGACAGTAGATCTAGCTGGTCTGTCATAATATAATAGAGACAGTAGATCTAGCTGGTCTGTCATAATATAATAGAGACAGTAGATTTAGCTGGTCTGTCATAATATAATAGAGACAGTAGATTTAGCTGATCTGTCATAATATAATAGAGACAGTAGATCTAGCTGGTCTGTCATAATATAATAGAGACAGTAGATCTAGCTGGTCTGTCATACTATAATAGAGACAGTATATCTAGCTGGTCTGTCATATTATAATAGAGACAGTAGATACAGCTGATCTGTCATAATATAATAGAGACAGTAGATCTAGCTGGTCTGTCATAATATAATAGAGACAGTAGATCTAGCTGGTCTGTCATAATACAATAGAGACAGTAGATCTAGCTGGTCTGTCATAATATAATAGAGACAGTAGATCTAGCTGGTCTGTCATAATATAATAGAGACAGTAGATCTAGCTGGTCTGTCATAATATAATAGAGACAGTAGATCTCGCTGGTCTGTCATAATATAATAGAGACAGTAGATCTCAGCTGGTCTGTCATATTATAATAGAGACAGTAGATCTAGCTGGTCTGTCATATTATAATAGAGACAGTAGATACAGCTGGTCTGTCATAATATAATAGAGACAGTAGATCTAGCTGGTCTGTCATAAAAAGTAGAGACAGTAGATCTAGCTGGTCTGTCATACTATAATAGAGACAGTAGAACTAGCTGGTCTGTCATAATATAATAGAGACAGTGGATCTAGCTGGTCTGTCATAATATAATAGAGACAGTAGATCTAGCTGGTCTGTCATAATATAATAGAGACAGTAGATCTAGCTGGTCTGTCATAATATAAATAGAGACAGTAGATATCTAGCTGGTCTGTCATAATATAATAGAGACAGTAGATCTAGCTGGTCTGTCATAATATAATAGAGACAGTAGATCTAGCTGGTCTGTCATACTATAATAGAGACAGTATAACTAGCTGGTCTGTCATAATATAATAGAGACAGTAGATTTAGCTGGTCTGTCATAATATAATAGAGACAGTAGATCTAGCTGGTCTGTCATAATATAAGAGAGACAGTAGATCTCGCTTGTCTGTCATAATATAATAGAGACAGTAGATCCAGCTGATTTGTCATAATATAATAGAGACAGTAGATCTAGCTGGTCTGTCATAATACAATGGAGACAGTAGATCTAGCTGGTCTGTCATACTATAATAGAGACAGTATAACTAGCTGGTCTGTCATAATATAATAGAGACAGTAGATTTAGCTGATCTGTCATAATATAATAGAGACAGTAGATCTTGCTGGTCTGTCATAATATAATAGAGACAGTAGATCTAGCTGGTCTGTCATACTATAATAGAGACAGTATAACTAGCTGGTCTGTCATAATATAATAGAGACAGTAGATTTAGCTGGTCTGTCATAATATAATAGAGACAGTAGATCTAGCTGGTCTGTCATAATATAATAGAGACAGTAGATCTAGCTGGTCTGTCATAATATAATAGAGACAGTAGATCTAGCTGGTCTGTCATAATATAATAGAGACAGTAGATCTAGCTGGTCTGTCATACTATAATAGAGACAGTAGATCTAGCTGGTCTGTCATAATATAATAGAGACAGTAGATCTAGCTGATCTGTCATCATATAATAGAGACAGTAGATCTCACTGGTCTGTCATATTATAATAGAGACAGTAGATCTAGCTGGTCTGTCATATTATAATAGAAACAGTAGATACAGCTGATCTGTCATAATATAATAGAGACAGTAGATCTTGCTGGTCTGTCATAAAACAGTAGAGACAGTAGATCTAGCTGGTCTGTCATACTATAATAGAGACAGTAGAACTAGCTGGTCTGTCATAATATAATAGAGACAGTGGATCTAGCTGGTCTGTCATAATATAAGAGAGACAGTAGATCTAGCTGGTCTGTCATAATACAATAGAGACAGTAGATCTAGCTGGTCTGTCATAATATAATAGAGACAGTAGATCTAGCTGGTCTGTCATACTATAATAGAGACAGTAGATCTAGCTGGTCTGTCATAATATAATAGAGACAGTAGAACTAGCTGGTCTGTCAAAATATAATAGAGACAGTAGATCTAGCTGGTCTGTCATATTATAATAGAGACAGTAGATCTAGCTGGTCTGTCATAATATAATAGAGACAGTAGATCCAGCTGGTCTGTCATAATATAATAGAGACAGTAGATCTAGCTGGTCTGTCATAATATAATAGAGACAGTAGATCTAGCTGGTCTGTCATAATACAATAGAGACAGTAGATCTAGCTGGTCTGTCATAATATAATAGAGACAGTAGATCTAGCTGGTCTGTCATACTATAATAGAGACAATAGATCTAGCTGGTCTGTCATAATATAATAGAGACAGTAGATCTAGCTGGTCTGTCATAATATAATAGAGACAGTAGATCTAGCTGGTCTGTCATAATATAATAGAGACAGTAGATCTAGCTGGTCTGTCATACTATAATAGAGACAGTAGATCTCACTGGTCTGTCATATTATAATAGAGACAGTAGATGCACCTGGTCTGTCATAATATAACAGAGACAGTAGATCTAGCTGGTCTGTCATAATATAATAGAGACAGTAGATCTAGCTGGTCTGTCATAATATAATAGAGACAGTAGATCTAGCTGGTCTGTCATAATATAATAGAGACAGTAGATCTAGCTGGTCTGTCATAATATAATAGAGACAGTAGATCTAGCTGGTCTGTCATAATATAATAGAGACAGTAGATCTAGCTGGTCTGTCATAATATAATAGAGACAGTAGATCTAGCTGGTCTGTCATAATATCATAGAGTCAGTAGATCTAGCTGGTCTGTCATAATATAATAGAGACAGTAGATCTAGCTGGTCTGTCATAATATAATAGAGACAGTAGATCTAGCTGGTCTGTCATAATATAATAGAGACAGTAGATCTAGCTGGTCTGTCATAATATAATAGAGACAGTAGATCTAGCTGGTCTGTCATAATATAATAGAGACAGTAGATCTAGCTGGTCTGTCATAATATAATAGAGACAGTAGATCTAGCTGGTCTGTCATAATATAATAGAGACAGTAGATCTAGCTGGTCTGTCATAATATAATAGAGACAGTAGATCTAGCTGGTCTGTCATAATATAATAGAGACAGTAGATCTAGCTGGTCTGTCATAATATAATAGAGACAGTAGATCTAGCTGGTCTGTCATAATATAATAGAGACAGTAGATCTAGCTGGTCTGTCATAATATAATAGAGACAGTAGATCTAGCTGGTCTGTCATAATATAATAGAGACAGTAGATCTAGCTGGTCTGTCATAATATAATAGAGACAGTAGATCTAGCTGGTCTGTCATAAAACAATAGAGACAGTAGATCTAGCTGGTCTGTCATAATATAATAGAGACAGTAGATCTAGCTGGTCTGTCATAATATAATAGAGACAGTAGATCTAGCTGGTCTGTCATAATATAATAGAGACAGTAGATCTAGCTGGTCTGTCATAATATAATAGAGACAGTAGATCTAGCTGGTCTGTCATAATATAATAGAGACAGTAGATACAGCTGGTCTGTCATAATATAATAGAGACAGTAGATCTAGATGGTCTGTCATAATATAATAGAGACAGTAGATCTAGATGGTCTGTCATAATATAATAGAGACAGTAGATCTAGCTGGTCTGTCATAATATAATAGAGACAGTAGATCTAGCTGATCTGTCATAATATAATAGAGACAGTAGAACTAGCTGGTCTGTCATAATATAATGGAGACAGTAGATATAGCAGATCTGTCATAATATAATAGAGACAGTAGATCTAGCTGGTCTGTCATAATAAAATAGAGATAGTAGATCTAGCTGGTCTGTCATAATACAACAGAGACAGCAGATCTAGCTGGTCTGTCATACTATAATAGAGCCAGTATATCTAGCTGGTCTGTCATAATATAATAGAGACAGTAGATTTAGCTGATCTGACATATTGTAATAGAGACAGTAGATGCAGCTGGTCTGTAATATTACAATAGAGACACTAGATCTAGCTGGTCTGTCATACTATAATAGAGACAGTATATCTAGCTGGTCTGTCATATTATAATAGAGACAGTAGATACAGCTGATCTGTCATAATATAATAGAGACAGTAGATGTAGCTGGTCTGTCATAATATAATAGAGACAGTAGATCTAGCTGATCTGTCATAATACAATAGAGACAGTAGATCTAGCTGGTCTGGCATAATATAATAGAGACACTAGATCTAGCTGGTCTGTCATACTATAATAGAGACAGTAGATCTAGCTGGTCTGTCATAATATAATAGAGACAGTAGATCTAGCTGGTCTGTCATCATATAATAGAGACAGTAGATCTCACTGGTCTGACATATTATAATAGAGACAGTAGATCTACCTGGTCTGTCATATTATAATAGAAACAGTAGATACAGCTGATCTGTCATAATATAATAGAGACAGTAGATCTTGCTGGTCTGTCATAAAACAGTAGAGACAGTAGATCTAGCTGGTCTGTCATACTATAATAGAGACAGTAGAACTAGCTGGTCTGTCATAATATAATAGAGACAGTGGATCTAGCTGGTCTGTCATAATATAAGAGAGACAGTAGATCTAGCTGGTCTGTCATAATACAATAGAGACAGTAGATCTAGCTGGTCTGTCATAATATAATAGAGACAGTAGATATCGCTGGTCTGTCATACTATAATAGAGACAGTAGAACTAGCTGGTCTGTCATAATATAATAGAGACAGTAGAACTAGCTGGTCTGTCAAAATATAATAGAGACAGTAGATCTAGCTGGTCTGTCAAATTATAATAGAGATAGTAGATCTAGCTGGTCTGTCATAATACAATAGAGACAGTAGATCCAGCTGGTCTGTCATAATATAATAGAGACAGTATATCTAGCTGGTCTGTCATATTATAATAGAGACAGTAGATCTAGCTGATCTGTCATAATACAATAGAGACAGTAGATCTAGCTGGTCTGGCATAATACAATAGAGACACTAGATCTAGCTGGTCTGTCATACTATAATAGAGACAGTATATCTAGCTGGTCTGTCATATTATAATAGAGACAGTAGATACAGTTGATCTGTCATAATATAATAGAGACAGTAGATCTAGCTGGTCTGTCATAATATAATAGAGACAGTAGATTTAGCTGATCTGTCATACTATGATAGAGACAGTAGATCTCACTGGTCTGACATATTGTAATAGAGACAGTAGATGCAGCTGGTCTGTCATATTATAATAGAGACAGTAGATCTAGCTGGTCTGTCATAATATAATAGAGACAGTAGATCTAGCTGGTCTGTCATAATATAATAGAGACAGTAGATCTAGCTGGTCTGTCATAATATAATAGAGACAGTAGATCTAGCTGGTCTGTCATATTATAATAGAGACAGTAGACCTAGCTGGTCTGTCATATTATAATAGAGACAGTAGATACAGCTGGTCTTCATATTAATATAGAGACAGTAGATCTAGCTGGTCTGTCATAATAGAGACAGTAGATCTAGCTGGTCTGTCATAATATAATAGAGACAGTAGATCTAGCTGGTCTGTCATAATATAATAGAGACAGTAGATCTAGCTGGTCTGTCATAATATAATAGAGACAGTAGATCTAGCTGGTCTGTCATAATATAATAGAGACAGTAGATCTAGCTGGTCTGTCATAATATAATAGAGACAGTAGATCTAGCTGGTCTGTCATAATATAATAGAGACAGTAGATCTAGCTGGTCTGTCATACTATAATAGAGACAGTAGAACTAGCTGGTCTGTCATAATATAATAGAGACAGTAGATAATATAGCTGGTCTGTCAAAATATAATAGAAACAGTAGATCTAGCTGGTCTGTCAAATTATAATAGAGACAGTAGATCTAGCTGGTCTGTAATAATACAATAGAGACAGTAGATCCAGCTGGTCTGTCATAATATAATAGAGACAGTAGATCTAGCTGGTCTGTCATAATATAACAGAGACAGTAGATTTAGCTGATCTGTCATAATACAATAGAGACAGTAGATCTAGCTGGTCTGGCATAATACAATAGAGACAGTAGATCTAGCTGGTCTGTCATACTATAATAGAGACAGTATATCTAGCTGGTCTGTCATATTATAATAGAGACAGTAGATACAGTTGAGTCATAATATAATAGAGACAGTAGATCTAGCTGGTCTGTCATAATATAATAGAGACAGTAGATCTAGCTGGTCTGTCATAATATAATAGAGACAGTAGATCTAGCTGGTCTGTCATATATAATAGAGACAGTAGATCTCAGCTGGTCTGTCATATTATAATAGAGACAGTAGATCTAGCTGGTCTGTCATAATTATAATAGAGACAGTAGATCTAGCTGGTCTGTCATAATATAATAGAGACAGTAGATCTAGCTGGTCTGTCATAATATAATAGAGACAGTAGATCTAATAGAGACTGGTCTGACATATTATAATAGAGACAGTAGATCTAGCTGGTCTGTCATATTATAATAGAGACAGCAGATACAGCTGATCTGTCATAATATATAATAGAGACAGTAGATCTAGCTGGTCTGTCATAATAAAATAGAGACAGTAGATCTAGCTGGTCTGTCATAATAAAATAGAGACAGCAGATCTAGCTGGTCTGTCATACTATAATAGAGACAGTAGATCTAGCTGGTCTGTCATAATACAATAGAGACAGCAGATCTAGCTGGTCTGTCATACTACAATAGAGACAGTATATCTAGCTGGTCTGTCATATTATAATAGAGACAGTAGAACTAGCTAGTCTGTCAAAATATAATAGAAACAGTAGATCTAGCTGGTCTGTCAAATTATAATAGAGACAGTAGATCTAGCTTGTCTGACATAATATAATAGAGACAGTTACCTAGCTGGTCTGTCATAATATAATAGAGACAGTAGATCTCACTGGTCTGACATATTATAATAGAGACAGTAGATCTAGCTGGTCTGTCATAATATAATAGAGACATAGAGACAGTAGATCTAGCTGGTCTGTCATAAAACAGTAGAGACAGTATATTTAGCTGATCTGTCATAATATAATAGAGACAGTAGATCTCGCTGGTCTGTCATACTATAATAGAGACAGTAGAACTAGCTGGTCTGTCATAATATAATAGAGACAGTAGAAATAGCTGGTCTGTCAAAATATAATAGAAACAGTAGATCTAGCTGGTCTGTCAAATTATAATAGAGACAGTAGATCTAGCTGGTCTGTAATAATACAATAGAGACAGTAGATCCAGCTGGTCTGTCATAATATAATAGAGACAGTAGATCTAGCTGGTCTGTCATAATATAATAGAGACAGTAGATCTCGCTGGTCTGTCAAATTATAGTAGAGACAGTACATACAGCTGATCTGTCATAATATAATAGAGACAGTAGATCTAGCTGGTCTGTCATAATAAAATAGAGACAGTAGATCTAGCTGATCAGTCATAATATAATAGAGACAGTACATCTAGCTGGTTTGTCAAATTATAGTAGAGACAGTACATACAGCTGATCTGTCATAATATAATAGAGACAGTAGATCTAGCTGGTCTGTCATAATAAAATAGAGACAGTAGATCTAGCTGATCAGTCATAATATAATAGAGACAGTACATCTAGCTGGTCTGTCATAATAAAATAGAGACAGTAGATCTAGCTGGTCTGTCATAATACAACAGAGACAGCAGATCTAGCTGGTCTGTCATTCTATAATAGAGACAGTATATCTAGCTGGTCTGTCATACTATAATAGAGACAGTAGATCTAGCTGGTCTGTCATACTATAATAGAGACAGTATATCTAGCTGGTCTGTCATAATATAATAGAGACAGCAGATTTAGCTGATCTGCCATAATACAATAGAGACAGTAGATCTAGCTGGTCTGGCATGATACAATAGAGACACTAGATCTAGCTGGTCTGTCATACTATAATAGAGACAGTAGATCTAGCTGGTCTGGCATGATACAATAGAGACACTAGATCTAGCTGGTCTGTCATACTATAATAGAGACAGTATATCTAGCTGGTCTGTCATATTATAATAGAGACAGTAGATACAGCTGATCTGTCATAATATAATAGAGACAGTAGATCTCACTGGTCTGACATATTATAATAGAGACAGTAGATCTAGCTGGTCTGTCATACTATAATAGAGACAGTAGACCTAGCTGGTCTGTCATAATACAACAGAGACAGTAGATCTAGCTGGTCTGTCATATTATAATAGAGACAGTATATCTAGCTGGTCTGTCATATTATAATAGAGACAGTAGATCTAGCTGGTCTGTCATAATATAATAGAGACAGTAGATCTAGCTGGTCTGTCATAATATAATAGAGACAGTAGATCTAGCTGGTCTGTCATAATACAATAGAGACAGTAGATCTAGCTGGTCTGTCATATTATAATAGAGACAGTAGATCTAGCTGGTCTGTCATAATATAATAGAGACAGTAGAACTAGCTAGTCTGTCAAAATATAATAGAAACAGTAGATCTAGCTGGTCTGTCAAATTATAATAGAGACAGTAGATCTAGCTGGTCTGTCATATTATAATAGAGACAGTAGATACAGCTGATCTGTCATAATATAATAGAGACAGTAGATCTAGCTGGTCTGTCATAATATAATAGAGACAGTAGATCTCACTGGTCTGACATATTATAATAGAGACAGTAGATCTAGCTGGTCTGTCATAATATAATAGAGACATAAGACAGTAGATCTAGCTGGTCTGTCATAAAACAGTAGAGACAGTATATTTAGCTGGTCTGTCATACTACAATAGAGACAGTATATCTAGCTGGTCTGTCATATTATAATAGAGACAGTAGATACAGCTGATCTGTCATAATATAATAGAGACAGTAGATCTAGCTGGTCTGTCATAAAACAGTAGAGACAGTATATTTAGCTGGTCTGTCATAATACAATAGAGACAGCAGATCTAGCTGGTCTGTCATAATATAATAGAGACAGTAGATCTAGCTGATCTGTCATAATATAATAGAGACAGTAGAACTAGCTGGTCTGTCAAAATATAATAGAAACAGTAGATCTAGCTGGTCTGTCAAATTATAATCGAGACAGTAGATCTAGCTGGTCTGTAATAATACAATAGAGACAGTTGATCCAGCTGGTCTGTCATAATATAATAGAGACAGTAGATCTAGCTGGTCTGTCATAATATAACAGAGACAGCCGATTTAGCTGATCTGCCATAATACTATAGAAACAGTAGATCTAGCTGGTCTGGCATAATACCATAGAGACACTAGATCTAGCTGGTCTGTCATACTATAATAGAGACAGTATATCTAGCTGGTCTGTCATATTATAATAGAGACAGTAGATACAGTTGATCTGTCATAATATAATAGAGACAGTAGATCTAGCTGGTCTGTCATAATACAACAGAGACAGCAGATCTAGCTGGTCTGTCATATTACAATAGAGACAGTATATCTAGCTGGTCTGTCATATTATAATAGAGACAGTAGAACTAGCTAGTCTGTCAAAATATAATAGAAACAGTAGATCTAGCTGGTCTGTCAAATTATAATAGAGACAGTAGATCTAGCTTGTCTGTCATAATATAATAGAGACAGTAGATCTAGCTGGTCTGTCATAATATAACAGAGACAGCCGATTTAGCTGATCTGCCATAATACTATAGAAACAGTAGATCTAGCTGGTCTGGCATAATACCATAGAGACACTAGATCTAGCTGGTCTGTCATACTATAATAGAGACAGTATATCTAGCTGGTCTGTCATATTATAATAGAGACAGTAGATCTAGCTGATCTGTCATAATATAATAGAGACAGTAGATCTAGCTGGTCTGTCATAATATAATAGAGACAGTAGAACTAGCTGGTCTGTCATAATATAATAGAGACAGTAGATATAGCTGATCTGTCATAATATAATAGAGACAGTAGATCTAGCTGGTCTGTCAAAATATAATAGAAACAGTAGATCTAGCTGGTCTGTCAAATTATAATAGAGACAGTAGATCTAGCTGGTCTGACATAATATAATAGAGACAGTAGACTAGCTGGTCTGTCATAATATAATAGAGACATAAGACAGTAGATCTAGCTGGTCTGTCATAAATAAGTAGAGACAGTAGATTTAGCTGGTCTGTCATAATATAATAGAGACAGTAGATCTAGCTGGTCTGTCATAATATAATAGAGACAGTAGATACAGCTGATCTGTCATAATATAATAGAGACAGTAGATCTAGCTGGTCTGTCATAAAAAAGTAGAGACAGTATATTTAGCTGGTCTGTCATAATATAATAGAGACAATAGATCTAGCTGATCTGTCATAATATAATAGAGACAGTAGATCTTGCTGGTCTGTCATAATATAATAGAGACAGTAGATCCATCTTGTCTGTCATAATATAATAGAGACAGCAGATCGAGCTGATCTGTCATAATATAATAGAGACAGTAGATCTAGCTGGTCTGTCATAATATAATAGAGACAGTAGAACTAGCTGGTCTGTCATAATATAATAGAAACAGTAGATCTAGCTGGTCTGTCAAATTATAAAATAGAGACAGTAGATCTAGCTGGTCTGTCATAATATAATAGAGACAGTTGATCCAGCTGGTCTGTCATAATATAATAGAGACAGTAGATCTAGCTGGTCTGTCATAATATAACAGAGACAGCCGATTTAGCTGATCTGCCATAATACTATAGAAACAGTAGATCTAGCTGGTCTGGCATAATACCATAGAGACACTAGATCTAGCTGGTCTGTCATACTATAATAGAGCCAGTATATCTAGCTGGTCTGTCATAATATAATAGAGACAGTAGATTTAGCTGATCTGACATATTGTAATAGAGACAGTAGATGCAGCTGGTCTGTAATATTATAATAGAGACAGTAGATACAGCTGTTCTGTCAAATTATAATAGAGACAGTAGATCTAGCTTGTCTGACATAATATAATAGAGACAGTTACCTAGCTGGTCTGTCATAATATAATAGAGACAGTAGATCTAGCTGGTCTGTCATAATATAATAGAGACATAGAGACAGTAGATCTAGCTGGTCTGTCATATTATAATAGAGACAGTAGATACAGCTGATCTGTCATATTATAATAGAGACAGTAGATCTAGCTGGTCTGTCATAAAAATAGAGACAGTAGATTTAGCTGGTCTGTCATAATATAATAGAGACAGTAGATCTAGCTGGTCTGTCATAATATAATAGAGACAGTAGATCTAGCTGGTCTGTCATAATATAATAGAGACAGTAGATCTAGCTGATCTGTCATAATATAATAGAGACAGTAGAACTAGCTGGTCTGTCAAAATATAATAGAAACAGTAGATCTAGCTGGTCTGTCAAATTATAATCGAGACAGTAGATCTAGCTGGTCTGTAATAATACAATAGAGACAGTTGATCCAGCTGGTCTGTCATAATATAATAGAGACAGTAGATCTAGCGGGTCTGTCATAAAACAGTAGAGACAGTATATTTAGCTGGTCTGTCATAATACAATAGAGACAGCAGATCTAGCTGGTCTGTCATAATATAATAGAGACAGTAGATCTAGCTGGTCTGTCATAATATAATAGAGACAGTAGATCTAGCTGATCTGTCATAATATAATAGAGACAGTAGAACTAGCTGGTCTGTCAAAATATAATAGAAACAGTAGATCTAGCTGGTCTGTCAAATTATAATCGAGACAGTAGATCTAGCTGGTCTGTCATAATATAATAGAGACAGTTGATCCAGCTGGTCTGTCATAATATAATAGAGACAGTAGATCTAGCTGGTCTGTCATAATATAACAGACAGCCGATTTAGCTGATCTGCCATAATACTATAGAAACAGTAGATCTAGCTGGTCTGGCATAATACCATAGAGACACTAGATCTAGCTGGTCTGTCATACTATAATAGAGACAGTATATCTAGCTGGTCTGTCATATTATAATAGAGACAGTAGATACAGTTGATCTGTCATAATATAATAGAGACAGTAGATCTAGCTGGTCTGTCATAAAACAGTAGAGACTGTATATTTAGCTGGTCTGTCATACTACAATAGAGACAGTATATCTAGCTGGTCTGTCATATTATAATAGAGACAGTAGAACTAGCTAGTCTGTCAAAATATAATAGAAACAGTAGATCTAGCTGGTCTGTCAAATATAATAGAGACAGTAGATCTAGCTGGTCTGTCATAATATAATAGAGACAGTTACATAGCTGGTCTGTCATAATATAATAGAGACAGTAGATCTCAGCTGGTCTGACATATTATAATAGAGACAGTAGATCTAGCTGGTCTGTCATAATATAATAGAGACAGACAGTAGATCTAGCTGGTCTGTCATAAAACAATAGAGACAGTATATTTAGCTGGTCTGTCATACTACAATAGAGACAGTATATCTAGCTGGTCTGTCATATTATAATAGAGACAGTAGATACAGCTGATCTGTCATAATATAATAGAGACAGTAGATCTAGCTGGTCTGTCATAAAACAGTAGAGACAGTATATTTAGCTGGTCTGTCATAACATAATAGAGACAGCAGATCTAGCTGGTCTGTCATAATATAATAGAGACAGTAGATCTAGCTGGTCTGTCATAATATAATAGAGACAGTAGATCTAGCTGGTCTGTCATAATATAATAGAGACAGTAGAACTAGCTGGTCTGTCATAATATAATAGAGACAGTAGATATAGCTGATCTGTCATAATATAATAGAGACAGTAGAACTAGCTGGTCTGTCAAAATATAATAGAAACAGTAGATCTAGCTGGTCTGTCAAATTATAATCGAGACAGTAGATCTAGCTGGTCTGTAATAATACAATAGAGACAGTTGATCCAGCTGGTCTGTCATAATATAATAGAGACAGTAGATCTAGCTGGTCTGTCATAATATAACAGAGACAGCCGATTTAGCTGATCTGCCATAATACTATAGAAACAGTAGATCTAGCTGGTCTGGCATAATACCATAGAGACACTAGATCTAGCTGGTCTGTCATACTATAATAGAGCCAGTATATCTAGCTGGTCTGTCATATTATAATAGAGACAGTAGATACAGTTGATCTGTCATAATATAATAGAGACAGTAGATCTAGCTGGTCTGTCATAATATAATAGAGACAGTAGATTTAGCTGATCTGACATATTGTAATAGAGACAGTAGATGCAGCTGGTCTGTCATATTATAATAGAGACAGTAGATACAGTTGATCTGTCATAATATAATAGAGACAGTAGATCTAGCTGGTCTGTCATAATATAATAGAGACAGTAGATTTAGCTGATCTGACATATTGTAATAGAGACAGTAGATGCAGCTGGTCTGTCATAATATAATAGAGACATAGAGACAGTAGATCTAGCTGGTCTGTCATATTATAATAGAGACAGTAGATACAGCTGATCTGTCATAATATAATAGAGACAGTAGATCTAGCGGGTCTGTCATAAAACAGTAGAGACAGTATATTTAGCTGGTCTGTCATAATACAATAGAGACAGCAGATCTAGCTGGTCTGTCATAATATAATAGAGACAGCAGATCTAGCTGGTCTGTCATAATATAATAGAGACAGTAGATCTAGCTGATCTGTCATAATATAATATAATAATAATATAATAATATAATAATATAATAATATAATAATATATATAATATAATAATAATATAATATATATTAGATAGTAGATCTAGCTGGTCTGTCATAATACAACAGAGACAGCAGATCTAGCTTGTCTGTCATAATATAATAGAGACAGTAGATCTAGCTGGTCTGTCATAATAAAATAGAGACAGTAGATCTAGCTGATCTGTCATAATATAATAGAGACAGTAGATCTAGCTGCTCTGTCATAATAAAATAGAGACAGTAGATCTAGCTGGTCTGTCATAATACAACAGAGACAGCAGATCTAGCTGGTCTGTCATACTATAATAGAGACAGTATATCTAGCTGGTCTGTCATAATATAATAGAGACAGTAGATTTAGCTGATCTGCCATAATACAATAGAGACAGTAGATCTAGCTGGTCTGGCATGATACAATAGAGACACTAGATCTAGCTGGTCTGTCATACTATAATAGAGACAGTATATCTAGCTGGTCTGTCATATTATAATAGAGACAGTAGATACAGCTGATCTGTCATAATATAATAGAGACAGTAGATCTAGCTGATCTGTCATAATACAATAGAGACAGTAGATCTAGCTGGTCTGGCATAATACAATAGAGACACTAGATCTAGCTGGTCTGTCATACTATAATAGAGACAGTAGATCTAGCTGGTCTGTCATAATATAATAGAGACAGTAGATCTAGCTGATCTGTCATCATATAACAGAGACAGCAGATCTAGCTGGTCTGTCATAATATAATAGAGACAGTAGATCTAGCTGGTCTGTCATAATAAAATAGAGATAGTAGATCTAGCTGGTCTGTCATAATACAATAGAGACAGTAGATCTAGCTGGTCTGTCATAATATAATAGAGACAGTAGATCTAGCTGGTCTGTCATAATAAAATAGAGACAGTAGATCTAGCTGGTCTGTCATAATACAACAGAGACAGCAGATCTAGCTGGTCTGTCATACTATAATAGAGACAGTATATCTAGCTGGTCTGTCATAATATAATAGAGACAGTAGATTTAGCTGATCTGCCATAATACAATAGAGACAGTAGATCTAGCTGGTCTGTCATGATACAATAGAGACAGTAGATCTAGCTGGTCTGTCATACTATAATAGAGACAGTATATCTAGCTGGTCTGTCATATTATAATAGAGACAGTAGATACAGCTGATCTGTCATAATATAATAGAGACAGTAGATCTAGCTGGTCTGTCATAATATAATAGAGACAGTAGATCTAGCTGATCTGTCTGTCATAATACAATAGAGACAGTAGATCTAGCTGGTCTGGCATAATACAATAGAGACAGTAGATCTAGCTGGTCTGTCATACTATAATAGAGACAGTAGATCTAGCTGGTCTGTCATAATATAATAGAGACAGTAGATCTAGCTGGTCTGTCATAATATAATAGAGACAGTAGATCTCACTGGTCTGTCATATTATAATAGAGACAGTAGATCTACCTGGTCTGTCATATTATAATAGAAACAGTAGATACTAGCTGATCTGTCATAATATAATAGAGACAGTAGATCTTGCTGGTCTGTCATAAAACAGTAGAGACAGTAGATCTAGCTGGTCTGTCATAATACAATAGAGACAGTAGATCTAGCTGGTCTGTCATAATATAATAGAGACAGTGGATCTAGCTGGTCTGTCATAATATAAGAGAGACAGTAGATCTAGCTGGTCTGTCATAATACAATAGAGACAGTAGATCTAGCTGGTCTGTCATAATATAATAGAGACAGTAGATATCGCTGGTCTGTCATACTATAATAGAGACAGTAGAACTAGCTGGTCTGTCATAATATAATAGAGACAGTAGAACTAGCTGGTCTTTCAAAATATAATAGAAACAGTAGATCTAGCTGGTCTGTCAAATTATAATCGAGATAGTAGATCTAGCTGGTCTGTAATAATACAATAGAGACAGTTGATCCAGCTGGTCTGTCATAATATAATAGAGACAGTAGATCTAGCTGGTCTGTCATAATATAACAGAGACAGCCGATTTAGCTGATCTGCCATAATACAATAGAGACAGTAGATCTAGCTGGTCTGGCATAATACAATAGAGACACTAGATCTAGCTGGTCTGTCATACTATAATAGAGACAGTATATCTAGCTGGTCTGTCATATTATAATAGAGACAGTAGATACAGTTGATCTGTCATAATATAATAGAGACAGTAGATCTAGCTGGTCTGGCATAATACAATAGAGACACTAGATCTAGCTGGTCTGTCATACTATAATAGAGACAGTATATCTAGCTGGTCTGTCATATTATAATAGAGACAGTAGATACAGTTGATCTGTCATACTATAATAGAGACAGTAGATCTCACTGGTCTGACATATTGTAATTATTATATTATTATTATTATATTATTGTAATAGAGACCGTAGATGTAGCTGGTCTGTCATATTATAATAGAGACAGTAGATACAGCTGGTCTGTCAAATTATAATAGAGACAGTAGATCTAGCTTGTCTGACATAATATAATAGAGACAGTTACCTAGCTGGTCTGTCATAATATAATAGAGACAGTAGATCTCACTGGTCTGACATATTATAATAGAGACAGTAGATCTAGCTGGTCTGTCATATTATAATAGAGACAGCAGATACAGCTGATCTGTCATAATATAATAGAGACAGTAGATCTAGCTGGTCTGTCATAATAAAATAGAGACAGTAGATCTAGCTGGTCTGTCATAATAAAATAGAGATAGTAGATCTAGCTGGTCTGTCATAATACAACAGAGACAGCAGATCTAGCTGGTCTGTCATAATATAATAGAGACAGCAGATCTAGCTGGTCTGTCATACTACAATAGAGACAGTATATCTAGCTGGTCTGTCATATTATAATAGAGACAGTAGAACTAGCTGGTCTGTCAAAATATAATAGAAACAGTAGATCTAGCTGGTCTGTCAAATTATAATAGAGACAGTAGATCTAGCTTGTCTGACATAATATAATAGAGACAGTTACCTAGCTGGTCTGTCATAATATAATAGAGACAGTAGATCTCACTGGTCTGACATATTATAATAGAGACAGTAGATCTAGCTGGTCTGTCATAATATAATAGAGACATAGAGACAGTAGATCTAGCTGGTCTGTCATAAAACAGTAGAGACAGTAGATCTAGCTGGTCTGTCATAATATAATAGAGACAGTAGATCTAGCTGGTCTGTCATACTATAATAGAGACAGTAGATCTAGCTGGTCTGTCAAAATATAATAGAGACAGTAGATCTAGCTGGTCTGTCATAATATAATAGAGACAGTAGATCTAGCTGGTCTGTCATAATATAATAGAGACAGTAGAACTAGCTAGTCTGTCAAAATATAATAGAAACAGTAGATCTAGCTGGTCTGTCAAATTATAATAGAGACTGTAGATCTCACTGGTCTGACATAATATAACAGAGACAGTAGATCTCACTGGTCTGACATATTATAATAGAGACAGTAGATACAGCTGATCTGTCATAATATAATAGAGACAGTAGATCTAGCGGGTCTGTCATAAAACAGTAGAGACAGTATATTTAGCTGGTCTGTCATAATAAAATAGAGACAGTAGATCTAGCTGGTCTGTCATACTATAATAGAGACAGTAGATCTAGCTGGTCTGTCATAATATAATAGAGACAGTAGATCTAGCTGGTCTGTCATAATATAATAGAGACAGTATATCTAGCTGGTCTGTCATATTATAATAGAGACAGTAGAACTAGCTAGTCTGTCATAATATAATAGAAACAGTAGATCTAGCTGGTCTGTCAAATATAATAGAGACAGTAGATCTAGCTGGTCTGTCATAATATAATAGAGACAGTTACCTAGCTGGTCTGTCATAATATAATAGAGACAGTAGATCTAGCTGGTCTGACATATTATAATAGAGACAGTAGATCTAGCTGGTCTGTCATAATATAATAGAGACATAGAGACAGTAGATCTAGCTGGTCTGTCATAAAACAATAGAGACAGTAGATTTAGCTGGTCTGTCATAATATAATAGAGACAGTAGATCTCGCTGGTCTGTCATACTATAATAGAGACAGTAGAACTAGCTGGTCTGTCATAATATAATAGAGACAGTAGAAATAGCTGGTCTGTCAAAATATAATAGAAACAGTAGATCTAGCTGGTCTGTCAAATTATAATAGAGACAGTAGATCTAGCTGGTCTGTCATAATACAATAGAGACAGTAGATCTAGCTGGTCTGTCATAATATAATAGAGACAGTAGATCTAGCTGGTATGTCATAATATAATAGAGACAGTAGATCTCGCTGGTCTGTCAAATTATAATAGAGACAGTACATACAGCTGATCTGTCATAATATAATAGAGACAGTAGATCTAGCTGGTCTGTCATAATAAAATAGAGACAGTAGATCTAGCTGATCTGTCATAATATAATAGAGACAGTACATCTAGCTGGTCTGTCATAATAAAATAGAGACAGTAGATCTAGCTGGTCTGTCATAATACAACAGAGACAGCAGATCTAGCTGGTCTGTCATTCTATAATAGAGACAGTATATCTAGCTGGTCTGTCATAAATAATAGAGACAGTAGATCTAGCTGGTCTGTCATACTACAATAGAGACAGTATATCTAGCTGGTCTGTCATAATATAATAGAGACAGTAGATCTAGCTGGTCTGTCATACTACAATAGAGACAGTATATCTAGCTGGTCTGTCATAATATAATAGAGACAGCAGATTTAGCTGATCTGCCATAATACAATAGAGACAGTAGATCTAGCTGGTCTGGCATAATACAATAGAGACACTAGATCTAGCTGGTCTGTCATACTATAATAGAGACAGTATATCTAGCTGGTCTGTCATATTATAATAGAGACAGTAGATACAGCTGATCTGTCATAATATAATAGAGACAGTAGATCTCGCTGGTCTGTCATACTATAATAGAGACAGTAGAACTAGCTGGTCTGTCATAATATAATAGAGACAGTAGAAATAGCTGGTCTGTCAAAATATAATAGAAACAGTAGATCTAGCTGGTCTGTCAAATTATAATAGAGACAGTAGATCTAGCTTGTCTGACATAATATAATAGAGACAGTTACCTAGCTGGTCTGTCATAATATAATAGAGACAGTAGATCTCACTGGTCTGACATATTATAATAGAGACAGTAGATCTAGCTGGTCTGTCATAATATAATAGAGACATAGAGACAGTAGATCTAGCTGGTCTGTCATAATATAATAGAGACAGTAGATCTCACTGGTCTGACATAATATAATAGAGACAGTAGATCTAGCTGGTCTGTCATACTATAATAGAGACAGTAGAACTAGCTGGTCTGTCATAATATAATAGAGACAGTAGATCTAGCTGGTCTGTCAAAATATAATAGAGACAGTAGATCTAGCTGGTCTGTCATAATTATAATAGAGACAGTAGATCTAGCTGGTCTGTCATAATATAATAGAGACAGTAGATCTAGCTGGTCTGTCATAATATAATAGAGACAGTAGATCTAGCTGGTCTGTCATAATATAATAGAGACAGTAGATCTAGCTGGTCTGTCAAATTATAATAGAGACAGTAGATACTAGCTGGTCTGTCATAATATAATAGAGACAGTAGATCTAGCTGGTCTGTCATAATAAAATAGAGACAGTAGATCTAGCTGATCTGTCATAATATAATAGAGACAGTACATCTAGCTGGTCTGTCATAATAAAATAGAGACAGTAGATCTAGCTGGTCTGTCATAATATAATAGAGACAGTAGATCTAGCTGGTCTGTCATTCTATAATAGAGACAGTAGATCTAGCTGGTCTGTCATACTATAATAGAGACAGTAGATCTAGCTGGTCTGTCATAATACAATAGAGACAGTAGATCTAGCTGGTCTGTCATAATACAACAGAGACAGTAGATCTAGCTGGTCTGTCATACTATAATAGAGACAGTATATCTAGCTGGTCTGTCATAATATAATAGAGACAGTAGATTTAGCTGATCTGCCATAATACAATAGAGACAGTAGATCTAGCTGGTCTCGCATAATACAATAGAGACACTAGATCTAGCTGGTCTGTCATACTATAATAGAGACAGTGGATCTAGCTGGTCTGTCATAATATAAGAGAGACAGTAGATCTAGCTGGTCTGTCATAATACAATAGAGACAGTAGATCTAGCTGGTCTGTCATAATATAATAGAGACAGTAGATCTCGCTGGTCTGTCATACTATAATAGAGACAGTAGATCTAGCTGGTCTGTCATATTATAATAGAGACAGTAGATACAGCTGGTCTGACATATTATAATAGAGACAGTAGATCTAGCTGGTCTGTCATATTATAATCGAGACAGTAGATCTAGCTGGTCTGTAATAATACAATAGAGACAGTAGATCTAGCTGGTCTGACATATTATAATAGAGACAGTAGATACAGCTGGTCTGACATAATACAACAGAGACAGCAGATCTAACTGGTCTGTCATACTACAATAGAGACAGTATATCTAGCTGGTCTGTCATATTATAATAGAGACAGTAGAACTAGCTAGTCTGTCAAAATATAATAGAGACAGTAGATCTAGCTTGTCTGACATAATATAATAGAGACAGTAGATCTAGCTTGGTCTGTCATAATATAATAGAGACAGTTACATAGCTGGTCTGTCTTAATAAAATAGAGACATTAGATCTCACTGGTCTGACATAATATAACAGAGACAGTAGATCTCACTGGTCTGACATATTATAATAGAGACAGTAGATCTAGCTGGTCTGTCATAATATAATAGAGACATAGAGACAGTAGATCTAGCTGGTCTGTCATAAAACAGTAGAGACAGTATATTTAGCTGATCTGTCATAATATAATAGAGACAGTAGATCTCGCTGGTCTGTCATACTATAATAGAGACAGTAGAACTAGCTGGTCTGTCATAATATAATAGAGACAGTAGAAATAGCTGGTCTGTCAAAATATAATAGAAACAGTAGATCTAGCTGGTCTGTCAAATTATAATAGAGACAGTAGATCTAGCTGGTCTGTAATAATACAATAGAGACAGTAGATCCAGCTGGTCTATCATAATATAATAGAGACAGTAGATCTAGCTGGTATGTCATAATATAATAGAGACAGTAGATCTCGCTGGTCTGTCAAATTATAATAGAGACAGTACATACAGCTGATCTGTCATAATATAATAGAGACAGTAGATCTAGCTGGTCTGTCATAATAAAATAGAGACAGTAGATCTAGCTGATCTGTCATAATATAATAGAGACAGTACATCTAGCTGGTCTGTCATAATAAAATAGAGACAGTAGATCTAGCTGGTCTGTCATAATACAACAGAGACAGTAGATCTAGCTGGTCTGTCATAATATAATAGAGACAGTAGATCTAGCTGGTCTGTCATACTATAATAGAGACAGTAGAACTAGCTGGTCTGTCATAATATAATAGAGACAGTAGAACTAGCTGGTCTGTCAAATTATAATCGAGACAGTAGATCTATCTGGTCTGTAATAATACAATAGAGACAGTTGATCCAGCTGGTCTGTCATAATATAATAGAGACAGTAGATCTAGCTGGTCTGTAATAATACAATAGAGACAGTAGATCTAGCTGGTCAGGCATAATACAATAGAGACACTAGATCTAGCTGGTCTGTCATACTATAATAGAGACAGTATATCTAGCTGGTCTGTCATATTATAATAGAGCCAGTAGATACAGTTGATCTGTCATAATATAATAGAGACAGTAGATCTAGCTGGTCTGTCATAATATAATAGAGACAGTAGATCTAGCTGGTGTGTCATACTATAATAGAGACAGTAGACCTAGCTGGTCTGTCATAATACAACAGAGACAGCAGATCTAGCTGGTCTGTCATATTACAATAGAGACAGTATATCTAGCTGGTCTGTCATATTATAATAGAGACAGTTACCTAGCTGGTCTGTCATAATAAAATAGAGACAGTAGATCTAGCTGATCTGTCATAATATAATAGAGACAGTACATCTAGCTGGTCTGTCATAATAAAATAGAGACAGTAGATCTAGCTGGTCTGTCATATTACAATAGAGACAGTATATCTAGCTGGTCTGTCATATTATAATAGAGACAGTAGAACTAGCTGTCTGTCAAAATATAATAGAAACAGTAGATCTAGCTGGTCTGTCAAATTATAATAGAGACTGTAGATCTAGCTTGTCTGACATAATATAATAGAGACAGTTACATAGCTGGTCTGTCTTAATAAAATAGAGACATTAGATCTCACTGGTCTGACATAATATAACAGAGACAGTAGATCTCACTGGTCTGACATATTATAATAGAGACAGTAGATCTAGCTGGTCTGTCATAATATAATAGAGACATAGAGACAGTAGATCTAGCTGGTCTGTCATAAAACAGTAGAGACAGTATATTTAGCTGATCTGTCATAATATAATAGAGACAGTAGATCTAGCTGGTCTGTCATACTATAATAGAGACAGTAGAACTAGCTGGTCTGTCATAATATAATAGAGACAGTAGAAATAGCTGGTCTGTCAAAATATAATAGAAACAGTAGATCTAGCTGGTCTGTCAAATTATAATAGAGACAGTAGATCTAGCTGGTCTGTAATAATACAATAGAGACAGTAGATCCAGCTGGTCTGTCATAATATAATAGAGACAGTAGATCTAGCTGGTCTGACATATTATAATAGAGACAGTAGATCTAGCTGGTCTGTCATATTATAATAGAGACAGCAGATACAGCTGATCTGTCATAATATAATAGAGACAGTAGATCTAGCTGGTCTGTCATAATAAAATAGAGACAGTAGATCTAGCTGGTCTGTCATAATAAAATAGAGACAGCAGATCTAGCTGGTCTGTCATAATATAATAGAGACAGTAGATCTAGCTGGTCTGTCATAATACACGAGAGACAGCAGATCTAGCTGGTCTGTCATACTACAATAGAGACAGTATATCTAGCTGGTCTGTCATATTATAATAGAGACAGTAGAACTAGCTAGTCTGTCAAAATATAATAGAAACAGTAGATCTAGCTGGTCTGTCAAATTATAATAGAGACAGTAGATCTAGCTGGTCTGTAATAATACAATAGAGACAGTATATTTAGCTGATCTGTCATAATATAATAGAGACAGTAGATCTCGCTGGTCTGTCATACTATAATAGAGACAGTAGAACTAGCTGGTCTGTCATAATATAATAGAGACAGTAGAAATAGCTGGTCTGTCAAAATATAATAGAAACAGTAGATCTAGCTGGTCTGTCAAATTATAATAGAGACAGTACATCTAGCTGGTCTGTCATAATAAAATAGAGACAGTAGATCTAGCTGGTCTGTCATAATACAACAGAGACAGCAGATCTAGCTGGTCTGTCATTCTATAATAGAGACAGTAGATCTAGCTGGTCTGTCATACTACAATAGAGACAGTATATCTAGCTGGTCTGTCATAATATAATAGAGACAGTAGATCTAGCTGGTCTGTCATACTACAATAGAGACAGTATATCTAGCTGGTCTGTCATAATATAATAGAGACAGCAGATTTAGCTGATCTGCCATAATGCAATAGAGACAGTAGATCTAGCTGGTCTGGCATAATACAATAGAGACACTAGATCTAGCTGGTCTGTCATACTATAATAGAGACAGTATATCTAGCTGGTCTGTCATATTATAATAGAGACAGTAGATACAGCTGATCTGTCATAATATAATAGAGACAGTAGATCTAGCTGGTCTGTCATAATATAATAGAGACAGTAGATCTAGCTGGTGTGTCATACTATAATAGAGACAGTAGACCTAGCTGGTCTGTCATAATACAACAGAGACAGTAGATCTAGCTGGTCTGTCATATTACAATAGAGACAGTATATCTAGCTGGTCTGTCATATTATAATAGAGACAGTAGATCTAGCTGGTCTGTCATAATATAATAGAGACAGTAGATCTAGCTAGTGTGTCATACTATAATAGAGACAGTAGACTAGCTGGTCTGTCATAATATAACAGAGACAGCAGATCTAGCTGGTCTGTCATATTACAATAGAGACAGTATATCTAGCTGGTCTGTCATATTATAATAGAGACAGTAGAACTAGCTGGTCTGTCAAATATAATAGAAACAGTAGATCTAGCTGGTCTGTCAAATTATAATAGAGACTGTAGATCTAGCTTGTCTGACATAATATAATAGAGACAGTTACATAGCTGGTCTGTCATAATAAAATAGAGACATTAGATCTCACTGGTCTGACATAATATAATAGAGACAGTAGATCTCAGCTGGTCTGTCATATTATAATAGAGACAGTAGATCTAGCTGGTCTGTCATAATATAATAGAGACATAAGACAGTAGATCTAGCTGGTCTGTCATAAAACAATAGAGACAGTATATCTAGCTGGTCTGTCATACTATAATAGAGACAGTAGATCTAGCTGGTCTGTCATATTATAATAGAGACAGTAGATACAGCTGGTCTGTCATAATATAATAGAGACAGTAGATCTAGCTGGTCTGTCATAATATAATAGAGACAGTATATCTAGCTGGTCTGTCATAATACAATAGAGACAGCAGATCTAGCTGGTCTGTCATAATATAATAGAGACAGTAGATCTAGCTGATCTGTCATAATATAATAGAGACAGTAGAACTAGCTGGTCTGTCAAAATATAATAGAAACAGTAGATCTAGCTGGTCTGTCAATTATAATAGAGACAGTAGATCTAGCTGGTCTGTCAAATTAAAATAGAGACAGTAAATCTAGCTGGTCTGTCATATTATAAAAAGGGACAGTAGAACTAGCTAGTCTGTCAAAATATAATAGAAACAGTAGATCTAGCTGGTCTGTCAAATTATAATAGAGACAGTAGATCTAGCTTGTCTGACATAATATAATAGAGACAGTTACATCTAGCTGGTCTGTCATAATATAATAGAGACAGTAGATCTCACTGGTCTGACATATTATAATAGAGACAGTAGATCTAGCTGGTCTGTCATAATATAATAGAGACATAAGACAGTAGATCTAGCTGGTCTGTCATAAAACAGTAGAGACAGTATATTTAGCTGGTCTGTCATACTACAATAGAGACAGTATATCTAGCTGGTCTGTCATATTATAATAGAGACAGTAGATACAGCTGATCTGTCATAATATAATAGAGACAGTAGATCTAGCTGGTCTGTCATAATAAAACAGTAGAGACAGTATATTTAGCTGGTCTGTCATAATACAATAGAGACAGCAGATCTAGCTGGTCTGTCATAATATAATAGAGACAGTAGATCTAGCTGGTCTGTCATAATATAATAGAGACAGTAGATCTAGCTGATCTGTCATAATATAATAGAGACAGTAGAACTAGCTGGTCTGTCATAATATAATAGAGACAGTAGATATAGCTGATCTGTCATAATATAATAGAGACAGTAGAACTAGCTGGTCTGTCAAAATATAATAGAAACAGTAGATCTAGCTGGTCTGTCAAATTATAATCGAGACAGTAGATTGAGCTGGTCTGTAATAATACAATAGAGACAGTTGATCCAGCTGGTCTGTCATAATATAATAGAGACAGTAGATCTAGCTGGTCTGTCATAATATAACAGAGACAGCCGATTTAGCTGATCTGCCATAATACTATAGAAACAGTAGATCTAGCTGGTCTGGCATAATACCATAGAGACACTAGATCTAGCTGGTCTGTCATACTATAATAGAGACAGTATATCTAGCTGGTCTGTCATATTATAATAGAGACAGTAGATACAGTTGATCTGTCATAATATAATAGAGACAGTAGATCTAGCTGGTCTGTCATAATACAACAGAGACAGCAGATCTAGCTGGTCTGTCATATTACAATAGAGACAGTATATCTAGCTGGTCTGTCATATTATAATAGAGACAGTAGAACTAGCTAGTCTGTCAAAATATAATAGAAACAGTAGATCTAGCTTGTCTGACATAATATAATAGAGACAGTTACATAGCTGGTCTGTCATAATATAATAGAGACAGTAGATCTCACTGGTCTGACATATTATAATAGAGACAGTAGATCTAGCTGGTCTGTCATAATATAATAGAGACATAAGACAGTAGATCTAGCTGGTCTGTCATAAAACAGTAGAGACAGTATATTTAGCTGGTCTGTCATACTACAATAGAGACAGCAGATCTAGCTGGTCTGTCATAATATAATAGAGACAGTAGATCTCACTGGTCTGACATATTATAATAGAGACAGTAGATCTAGCTGGTCTGTCATGTTATAATGGAGACAGTAGATCCAGGTGGTCTATCATAATATAATAGAGACATAGAGACAGTAGATGTAGCTGGTCTGTCATATTATAATAGAGACAGTAGATACAGCCGATCTGTCATAATATAATAGAGACAGTAGATCTAGCTGGTCTGTCATAATAAAATAGAGACAGTAGATCTAGCTGATCTGTCATAATATAATAGAGACAGTAGATCTAGTTGGTCTGTCATAATACAATAGAGACAGTAGATCTAGCTGGTCTGTCATAATACAATAGAGACAGTAGATCTAGATGGTCTGTCATACTATAATAGAGACAGTAGATCTAGCTGGTCTGTCATAATATAATAGAGACAGTGGATCGAGCTGGTCTGTCATAATATAAGAGAGACAGTAGATCTTGCTGATCTGTCAGTATATAATAGAGACATAGACACAGAGACAGTAGACCTAGCTGGTCTGTCATAAAATAATAGAGACAGTAGATCTAGCTGGTCTGTCATATATAATAGAGACAGTAGATACAGCTCGTCTGTCATATTATAATAGAGACAGCAGATACAGCTCGTCGAGTATAATATAATAGAGACAGTAGATCTTGCTGGTCTGTCATAATATAATAGAGACAGTAGAACTATCTGGTCTGTCATAATATAATAGAGACAGTGGATCTAGCTGGTCTGTCATAATATAATAGAGACAGTCGATCTAGCTGGTAAGTCATAATATAAGAGAGACAGTCGATCTAGCTGGTCTGTCATTATATAACAGAGACATAGACACAGAGACAGTAGATCTAGCTGGTCTGTCATAATATAATAGAGACAGTTACCTAGCTGGTCTGTCATAATATAATAGAGAAAGTAGATCTCACTGGTCTGACATATTATAATAGAGACAGTAGATCTAGCTGGTCTGTTATATTATAATGGAGACAGTAGATCCAGCTGGTCTGTCATAATATAATAGAGACATAGAGACAGTAGATGTAGCTGGTCTATCATAATATAATAGAGACAGTAGATATAGCTGGTCTGTCATAATGTAATAGAGACAGTAGATCTCGCTGGTCTGTCATACTATAATAGAGACAGTAGATCCAGGTTGTCTGTCATAATATAATAGAGACAGCAGATCGAGCTGATCTGTCATAATACAATAGAGTCAGTAGATCTAGCTGGTCTGTCATAATACAATTGAGACAGTAGATCTAGCTGGTCTGTCATACTACAATAGAGACAGTGGATCTAGCTGGTCTGTCATAATATAAGAGAGACAGTAGATCTCGCTGGTCTGTCATACTATAATAGAGACAGTAGGCCAGGTTGTCTGTCATAATATAATAGAGACAGCAGATCGAGCTGATCTGTCATAATACAATAGAGACAGTAGATCTAGCTGGTCTGTCATACTACAATAGAGACAGTGGATCTAGCTGGTCTGTCATATTATAATAGAGACAGTAGATCTGGTTGGTCTGTCACATTATAATAGAGACATATAGACAGTAGATGTAGCTGGTCTGTCATAATATAATAGAGACAGTAGATCTCACTGGTCTGACATATTATAATAGAGACAGTAGATCTAGCTGGTCTGTCATATTATAATGGAGACAGTAGATCCAGCTGGTCTGTCATAATATAATAGAGACATAGAGACAGTAGATGTAGCTGGTCTGTCATATTATAATAGAGACAGTAGATACAAATGATCTGTCATAATATAATAGAGACAGTAGATCTAGCTGGTCTGTCATAATAAAATAGAGACAGTAGATCTAGCTGATCTGTCATAATATAATAGAGACAGTAGATCTAGCTGGTCTGTCATAATACAATATAGATAGCAGATCTTGCTGGTCTGTCATACTATAATAGAGACAGTAGATCTAGCTGGCCTGTCATAATATAATAGAGACAGTGGATCTAGCTGGTCTGTCATAATATAAGAGAGACAGTCGATCTAGCTGGTATGTCATAATATAAGAGAGACAGTAGATCCTGCTGGTCTGTCATTATATAACAGAGACATAGACACAGAGACAGTAGATCTAGCTGGTCTGTCATAATATAATAGATACAGTAGATCTAGCTGGTCTTTCAAATTATAATAGGGACAGTAGATCTAGCTTGTCTGACATAATATAATAGAGACAGTTACCTAGCTGGTCTGTCATAATATAATAGAGACAGTAGATCTCACTGGTCTGAAATATTATAATAGAGACAGTAGATCTGGTTGGTCTGTCACATTATAATAGAGACATATAGACAGTAGATGTAGCTGGTCTGTCACAATATAATAGATACAGTAGATCTAGCTGGTCTTTCAAATTATAATAGGGACAGTAGATCTAGCTTGTCTGACATAATATAATAGAGACAGTTACCTAGCTGGTCTGTCATAATATAATAGAGACAGTAGATCTCACTGGTCTGACATATTATAATGAGACAGTAGATCCAGGTGGTCTGTCATAATATAATAGAGACATAGAGACAGTAGATGTAGCTGGTCTGTCATATTATAATAGAGACAGTAGATACAGCTGGTCTGTCATAATATAATAGAGACAGTAGATCTAGCTGGTCTGTCATAATAAAATAGAGACAGTAGATCTAGCTGATCTGTCATAATATAATAGAGACAGTAGATCTAGCTGGTCTGTCATAATATAATAGAGACAGTAGATCTAGCTGGTCTGTCATAATATAATAGAGACAGTAGATCTAGCTGGTCTGTCATACTATAATAGAGACAGTAGATCTAGCTGGTCTGTCATAATATAATAGAGACAGTGGATCTAGCTGGTCTGTCATAATATAAGAGAGACAGTAGATCTAGCTGATCTGTCAGTATATAATAGAGACATAGACACAGAGACAGTAGATCTAGCTGGTCTGTCATAAAATAATAGAGACAGTAGATCTAGCTGGTCTGACAAAATATAATAGAGACAGCAGATCTAGCTGGTCTGTCATAATATAATAGAGACAGTAGGTCTCACTGGTCTGACATATTATAATAGAGACAGTAGATCTAGCTGGTCTGTCATATTATAATAGAGACAGTAGATCTAGCTGGTCTGTCACAATAGAGACAGTAGATCTCGCTGGTCTGTCATAATATAATAGAGACAGCAGATCTAGCTGGTCTGTCATAATATAATAGAGACAGTAAATCTAGCTGATCTGTCATAATATAATAGAGACAGTAGGTCTCACTGGTCTGACATATTATAATAGAGACAGTAGATCTAGCTGGTCTGTCATATTATAATAGAGACAGTAGATCTAGCTGGTCTGTCATAATGTAATAGAGACAGTAGATCTAGCTGGTCTGTCATAATGTAATAGAGACAGTAGATCTAGCTGGTCTGTCATACTATAATAGAGACAGTAGATACAGCTTGTCTGTCATAATATAATAGAGACAGCAGATCGAGCTGATCTGTCATAATATAATAGAGACAGTAGATCTAGCTGGTCTGTCAGAATACAATAGAGACAGTAGATCTAGCTGGTCTGTCATACTATAATAGAGACAGTAGATCTAGCTGGTCTGTCATAATACAATGGAGACAGTGGATCTAGCTGGTCTGTCATAATATAAGAGAGACAGTAGATCTAGCTGGTCTGTCATAATATAATAGAGACAGTAGATCTAGCTGGTCTGTCATAATGCAATAGAGACAGTAAATCTAGCTGGTCTGTCATAATAAAATAGACAGTAGATCTAGCTGGTCTGTCATACTATTATAGAGACAGTATATCTAGCTGGTCTGTCATATTATAATAGAGACAGTAGATACAGCTGATCTGTCATAATATAATAGAGACAGTAAATCTAGCTGATCTGTCATAATATAATAGAGACAGTAGGTCTCACTGGTCTGACATATTATAATATTGACAGTAGATGTAGCTGGTCTGTCATATTACAATAGAGACAGTAGATACAGCTAATCTGTCATACTATAATAGAGACAGTAGAACTAGCTGGTCTGTCATAATATAATAGAGACAATAGAAATAGCTGGTCTGTCAAAATATAATAGAGACAGTAGATCTAGCTGGTCTGTAATAATACAATAGAGACAGTAGATCCAGCTGGTCTGTCATAATATAATAGAGACAGTCGATCTAGCTGGTATGTCATAATATAAGAGAGACAGTCGATCTAGCTGGTCTGTCATTATATAACAGAGACATAGACACAGAGACAGTAGATCTAGCTGGTCTGTCATAATATAATAGAGACAGTAGATCTAGCTGGTCTGTCATAATACAATAGAGACAGTAGATCCAGCTGGTCTGTCATAATATAATAGAGACAGTCGATCTAGCTGGTATGTCATAATATAAGAGAGACAGTCGATCTAGCTGATCTGTCAGTATATAATAGAGACATAGACACAGAGACAGTAGATCTAGCTGGTCTGTCATAAAATAATAGAGACAGTAGATCTAGCTGGTCTTTCAGATTATAATACAGCTGGTCTGATATATTATAATAGAGACAGTAGATACAGCTGGTCTGACATATTATAATAGAGACAGTAGATTTAGCTGATCTGCCATAATACAATAGAGACAGTAGATCTAGCTGGTCTGTCATAATAGAGACAGTAGATCTCGCTGGTCTGTCATAATATAATAGAGACAGCAGATCTAGCTGGTCTGTCATAATATAATAGAGACAGTAAATCTAGCTGATCTGTCATAATATAATAGAGACAGTAGGTCTCACTGGTCTGACATATTATAATAGAGACAGTAGATCTAGCTGGTCTGTCATATTATAATAGAGACAGTAGATCTAGCTGGTCTGTCATAATGTAATAGAGACAGTAGATCTAGCTGGTCTGTCATAATGTAATAGAGACAGTAGATACAGCTTGTCTGTCATAATATAATAGAGACAGCAGATCGAGCTGATCTGTCATAATATAATAGAGACAGTAGATCTAGCTGGTCTGTCATAATGTAATAGAGACAGTAGATCTAGCTGGTCTGTCATAATGTAATAGAGACAGTAGATCTAGCTGGTTTGTCATAATGTAATAGAGACAGTAGATACAGCTTGTCTGTCATAATATAATAGAGACAGCAGATCTAGCTGATCTGTCATAATATAATAGAGACAGTAGATCTAGCTGGTCTGTCATAATGTAATAGAGACAGTAGATCTAGCTGGTCTGTCATAATATAATAGAGACAGTAGATACAGCTGGTCTGTCATAATATAAGAGAGACAGTAGATCTAGCTGGTCTGTCATAATATAATAGAGACAGTAGATCTAGCTGGTCTGTCATAATGCAATAGAGACAGTAAATCTAGCTGGTCTGTCATAATAAAATAGACAGTAGATCTAGCTGGTCTGTCATACTATAATAGAGACAGTAGATCTAGCTGGGTCTGTCATACTACAATAGAGACAGTGGATCTAGCTGGTCTGTCATAATATAAGAGAGACAGTAGATCTAGCTGGTCTGTCATAATATAATAGAGACAGTAGATCTAGCTGGTCTGTCATAATGCAATAGAGACAGTAGATCTAGCTGGTCTGTCATAATGTAATAGAGACAGTAGATCTAGCTGGTCTGTCATAATATAATAGAGACAGTAGATCTAGCTGGTCTGTCATAATATAATAGAGACAGTAGATCTAGCTGGTCTGTCATAATATAATAGAGACAGTAGATCTAGCTGGTCTGTCAGAATATAATAGAGACAGTAGATCTAGCTGGTCTGTCATAATATAATAGAGACAGTAGATCTAGCTGGGTCTGTCATACTATAATAGAATAGAGACAGTAGATCTAGCTGGTCTGTCATAATATAATAGAGACAGTAGATCTAGCTGGTCTGTCATAATATAATAGAGACAGTAGATCTAGCTGGTCTGTCATAATATAATAGAGACAGTAAATCTAGCTGGTCTGTCATAATAAATAATAGAGACAGTAGATCTAGCTGGTCTGTCATAATATAATAGAGACAGTAGATCTAGCTGGTCTGTCAAAATATAATAGAGACAGTAGATCTAGCTGGTCTGTAATAATACAATAGAGACAGTAGATCCAGCTGGTCTGTCATAATATAATAGAGACAGTAGATCTAGCTGGTCTGTCATAATATAATAGAGACAGTAGATCTAGCTGGTCTGTCATATATAACAGAGACATAGACACAGAGACAGTAGATCTAGCTGGTCTGTCATAATATAATAGAGACAGTAGACCTAGCTGGTCTGTCATAATATAATAGAGACAGTAGATCTCAGCTGGTCTGTCATATTATAATAGAGACAGTAGATCTAGCTGGTCTGTCATATATATAATGGAGAGACAGTAGATCTAGCTGGTCTGTCATAATATAATAGAGACATAGAGACAGTAGATCTAGCTGGTCTGTCATAATATAATAGAGACAGTAGATCTAGCTGGTCTGTCATAATGTAATAGAGACAGTAGATCTCGCTGGTCTGTCATACTATAATAGAGACAGTAGATCCAGGTTGTCTGTCATAATATAATAGAGACAGCAGATCGAGCTGATCTGTCATAATACAATAGAGACAGTAGATCTAGCTGGTCTGTCATAATACAATAGAGACAGTAGATCTAGCTGGTCTGTCATACATACTACAATAGAGACAGTGGATCTAGCTGGTCTGTCATACTATAAGAGAGACAGTAGATCTAGCTGGTCTGTCATAATATAATAGAGACAGTAGATCTAGCTGGTCTGTCATAATGCAATAGAGACAGTAGATCTCACTGGTCTGACATATAATAATAGAGACAGTAGATCTGGTTGGTCTGTCACATTATAATAGAGACATATAGACAGTAGATGTAGCTGGTCTGTCATAATATAATAGAGACAGTAGATCTCACTGGTCTGACATATTATAATAGAGACAGTAGATCTAGCTGGTCTGTCATATTATAATGGAGACAGTAGATCCAGCTGGTCTGTCATAATATAATAGAGACATAGAGACAGTAGATGTAGCTGGTCTGTCATATTATAATAGAGACAGTAGATCTAGCTGATCTGTCATAATATAATAGAGACAGTAGATCTAGCTGGTCTGTCATAATACAATATAGATAGCAGATCTTGCTGGTCTGTCATACTATAATAGAGACAGTAGATCTAGCTGGTCTGTCATAATATAATAGAGACAGTGGATCTAGCTGGTCTGTCATACTATAATAGAGACAGTAGATCTAGCTGGTCTGTCATAATATAATAGAGACAGTGGATCTAGCTGGTCTGTCATAATATAAGAGAGACAGTCGATCTAGCTGGTATGTCATAATATAAGAGAGACAGTAGATCCTGCTGGTCTGTCATTATATAACAGAGACATAGACACAGAGACAGTAGATCTAGCTGGTCTGTCATAATATAATAGATACAGTAGATCTAGCTGGTCTTTCAAATTATAATAGGGACAGTAGATCTAGCTTGTCTGACATAATATAATAGAGACAGTTACCTAGCTGGTCTGTCATAATATAATAGAGACAGTAGATCTCACTGGTCTGACATATTATAATGAGACAGTAGATCCAGGTGGTCTGTCATAATATAATAGAGACATAGAGACAGTAGATGTAGCTGGTCTGTCATATTATAATAGAGACAGTAGATACAGCTGATCTGTCATAATATAATAGAGACAGTAGATCTAGCTGGTCTGTCATAATAAAATTGAGTCAGTAGATCTAGCTGATCTGTCATAATATAATAGAGACAGTAGATCTAGCTGGTCTGTCATAATACAATAGAGACAGTAGATCTAGCTGGTCTGGCATAATATAATAGAGACAGCAGATCTAGCTGGTCTGTCATACTATAATAGAGACAGTAGATCTAGCTGGTCTGTCATAATATAATAGAGACAGTGGATCTAGCTGGTCTGTCATAATATAAGAGAGACAGTAGATCTAGCTGATCTGTCAGTATATAATAGAGACATAGACACAGAGACAGTAGATCTAGCTGGTCTGTCATAAAATAATAGAGACAGTAGATCTAGCTGGTCTTTCATATTATAATAGAGACAGTAGATACAGCTCGTCTGTCATATTATAATAGAGACAGCAGATACAGCTCGTCGATTATAATATAATAGAGACAGTAGATTTAGCTTGTCTGACATAATATAATAGAGACAGTTACCTAGCTGGTCTGTCATAATATAATAGAGACAGTAGATCTCACTGGTCTGACATATTATAATGAGACAGTAGATCCAGGTGGTCTGTCATAATATAATAGAGACATAGAGACAGTAGATGTAGCTGGTCTGTCATATTATAATAGAGACAGTAGATACAGCCGATCTGTCATAATATAATAGAGACAGTAGATCTAGCTGGTCTGTCATAATAAAATTGAGTCAGTAGATCTAGCTGATCTGTCATAATATAATAGAGACAGTAGATCTAGCTGGTCTGTCATAATATAATAGAGACAGTAGATCTAGCTGGTCTGGCATAATACAATAGAGACAGCAGATCTAGCTGGTCTGTCATAATACAATAGAGACAGTAGATCTAGCTGGTCTGTCATAATATAATAGAGACAGTAGATCTAGCTGGTCTGTCATAATATAAGAGAGACAGTAGATCTAGCTGATCTGTCAGTATATAATAGAGACATAGACACAGAGACAGTAGATCTAGCTGGTCTGTCATAAAATAATAGAGACAGTAGATCTAGCTGGTCTTTCATATTATAATAGAGACAGTAGATACAGCTCGTCTGTCATATTATAATAGAGACAGCAGATACAGCTCGTCGATTATAATATAATAGAGACAGTAGATTTAGCTGGTCTGACAAAATATAATAGAGACAGTAGATCTAGCTGGTCTGTCATAATATAATAGAGACAGTGGATCTAGCTGGTCTGTCATAATGTAATAGAGACAGTAGATCTAGCTGGTCTGTCATAAAATAATAGAGACAGTAGATCTAGCTGGTCTTTCATATTATAATAGAGACAGTAGATACAGCTCGTCTGTCATATTATAATAGAGACAGCAGATACAGCTCGTCGATTATAATATAATAGAGACAGTAGATTCCACTGGTCTGACATATTATAATAGAGACAGTAGATCTAGCTGGTCTCTCATATTATAATAGAGACAGTAGATCTAGCTGGTCTGTCATAATGTAATAGAGACAGTAGATCTAGCTGGTCTGTCATAATATAATAGAGACAGTGGATCTAGCTGGTCTGTCATAATATAATAGAGACAGTTACCAAGCTGGTCTGTCATAATATAATAGAGACAGTAGATCCCACTGGTCTGACATATTATAATAGAGACAGTAGATCTAGCTGGTCTCTCATATTATAATAGAGACAGTAGATCTAGCTGGTCTGTCATAATGTAATAGAGACAGTAGATCTCGCTGGTCTGTCATACTATAATAGAGACAGTAGATACAGCTTGTTTGTCATATTATAATAGAGACAGCAGATCGAGCTGATCTGTCATAATATAATAGAGACAGTAGATCTAGCTGGTCTGTCAGAATACAATAGAGACAGTAGATCGAGCTGGTCTGTCATACTACAATAGAGACAGTGGATCTAGCTGGTCTGTCATAATATAAGAGAGACAGTAGATCTAGATGGTCTGTCATAATATAATAGAGACAGTAGATCTAGCTGGTCTGTCATAATGCAATAGAGACAGTAAATCTAGCTGGTCTGTCATAATACAATAGACAGTAGATCTAGCTGGTCTGTCATACTATAATAGAGACAGTATATCTAGATGGTCTGTCATATTATAATAGAGACAGTAGATACAGCTGATCTGTCATAATATAATAGAGACAGTAAATCTAGCTGATCTGTCATAATATAATAGAGACAGTAGGTCTCACTGGTATGACATATTATAATAGAGACAGTAGATGTAGCTGGTCTGTCATAATATAATAGAGATAGTAAATCTAGCTGATCTGTCATAATATAATAGCGACAGTAGGTCTCACTGGTCTGACATATTATAATAGAGACAGTAGATGTAGCTGGTCTGTCATAATATAATAGAGACAGTGGATCTAGCTGGTCTGTCATAATATAAGAGAGACAGTAGATCTCGCTGGTCTGTCATAATATAATAGAGACAGTAGATCCAGCTGATCTGTCATAATATAATAGAGACAGTGGATCGAGCTGGTCTGTCATAATATAAGAGAGACAGTAGATCTCGCTGGTCTGTCATAATATAATAGAGACAGTAGATCTAGCTGGTCTGTCAAATTATAATAGAAACAGTAGCTCTAGCTGGTCTGTCAAATTATAATAGAGACAGTAGATGTAGCTGGTCTGTCATATTATAATAGAGACAGTAGATCTCGCTGGTCTGTCATAATATAATAGAGACAGTAGATACAGCTGGTCTGTCATAATATAATAGAGACAGTAGATACAGCTGATCTGTCATAATATAATAGAGACAGTAGATCTAGCTGGTCTGTCATAAAAAAGTAGAGACAGTATATTTAGCTGGTCTGTCATAATATAATAGAGACAATAGATCTAGCTGATCTGTCATAATATAATAGAGACAGTAGATCTTGCTGGTCTGTCATAATATAATAGAGACAGTTACCTAGCTGGTCTGTCATAATATAATATAGACAGTAGATCTCACTGGTCTGACAAATTATAGAGACAGTAGATCTAGCTGGTCTGTCAATATAATAGAGACAGTAGAACTAGCTGGTCTGTCATAATATAATAGAGACAGTAGATCTAGCTGGTCTGTCAATATAATAGAGACAGTAGATCTAGCTGGTCTGTCATATTATAATAGAGACAGTAGATCCAGCTTGTCTGTCATAATACAATATAGACAGCAGATCGAGCTGATCTGTCATAATATAATAGAGACAGTAGATCTAGCTGGTCTGTCATAATATAATAGAGACAGTAGATCTAGCTGGTCTGTCATAAAACAGTAGAGACAGTAGATCTAGCTGGTCTGTCAAATTATAATAGAAACAGTAGCTCTAGCTGGTCTGTCAAATTATAATAGAGACAGTAGATCTAGCTGATCTGTCATAATATAATAGAGACAAAATATCTAGCTGGTCTGTCATAATATAATAGAGACAAAAGATCGAGCTGGTCTGTCAAAATATAATAGAGACAGTAGATCTAGGTGGTCTGTCAAATTATAATAGAGACAGTAGATCTAGCTTGTCTGACATACTATAATAGAGACAGTTACCTAGCTGGTCTGTCATAATATAATATAGACAGTAGATCTCACTGGTCTGACATATTATAGAGACAGTAGATCTAGCTGGTCTGTCAAATTATAATAGAGACAGTAGATCTAGCTGGTCTGTCATAATATAATAGAGACAGTAGATCTAGCTGGTCTGTCATAATATAATAGAGACAGTAGATCTAGCTGGTCTGTCATAATATAATAGAGACAGTAGATCCATCTTGTCTGTCATAATATAATAGAGACAGCAGATCGAGCTGATCTGTCATAATATAATAGAGACAGTAGATCTAGCTGGTCTGTCATAATATAATAGAGACAGTTACCAAGCTGTTCTGTCATAATATAATAGAGACAGTAGATCCCACTGGTCTAACATATTATAATAGAGACAGTAGATCTAGCTGGTCTCTCATATTATAATAGAGACAGTAGATCTAGCTGGTCTGTCATAATGTAATAGAGACAGTAGATCTAGCTGGTCTGTCATAATATAATAGAGACAGTGGATCTAGCTGGTCTGTCATAATATAATAGAGACAGTTACCAAGCTGGTCTGTCATAATATAATAGAGACAGTAGATCCCCACTGGTCTGACATATTATAATAGAGACAGTAGATCTAGCTGGTCTCTCATATTATAATAGAGACAGAAGATCTAGCTGGTCTGTCATAATGTAATAGAGACAGTAGATCTCGCTGGTCTGTCATACTATAATAGAGACAGTAGATACAGCTTGTTTGTCATATTATAATAGAGACAGCAGATCGAGCTGATCTGTCATAATATAATAGAGACAGTAGATCTAGCTGGTCTGTCAGAATACAATAGAGACAGTAGATCGAGCTGGTCTGTCATAATACAATAGAGACAGTAGATCTAGCTGGTCTGTCATACTACAATAGAGACAGTGGATCTAGCTGGTCTGTCATAATATAAGAGAGACAGTAGATCTAGCTGGTCTGTCATAATATAATAGAGACAGTAGATCTAGCTGGTCTGTCATAATATAATAGAGACAGTAAATCTAGCTGGTCTGTCATAATATAATAGACAGTAGATCTAGCTGGTCTGTCATACTATAATAGAGACAGTATATCTAGATGGTCTGTCATATTATAATAGAGACAGTAGATACAGCTGATCTGTCATAATATAATAGAGACAGTAAATCTAGCTGATCTGTCATAATATAATAGAGACAGTAGATCTCACTGGTCTGACATATTATAATAGAGACAGTAGATGTAGCTGGTCTGTCATAATATAATAGAGACAGTGGATCGAGCTGGTCTGTCATAATATAAGAGAGACAGTAGATCTCGCTGGTCTGTCATAATATAATAGAGACAGTAGATCCAGCTGATCTGTCATAATATAATAGAGACAGTAGATCTAGCTGGTCTGTCATAATATAATAGAGACAGTAGATCTAGCTGGTCTGTCATAATATAATAGAGACAGTAGATCTAGCTGGTCTGTCATAATATAATAGAGACAGTAGATCTAGCTGGTCTGTCATAATATAATAGAGACAGTAGATCTAGCTGGTCTGTCATATTATAATAGAGACAGTAGATCTAGCTGGTCTGTCATAATATAATAGAGACAGTAGATCAGCTGGTCTGTCATAATATAATAGAGACAGTAGATACAGCTGATCTGTCATAATATAATAGAGACAGTAGATCTAGCTGGTCTGTCATAAAAATAGAGACAGTAGATCTAGCTGGTCTGTCATAATATAATAGAGACAGTAGATCTAGCTGGTCTGTCATAATATAATAGAGACAGTAGAACTAGCTGGCCTGTCATAATATAATAGAGACAGTTACCTAGCTGGTCTGTCATAATATAATATAGACAGTAGATCTCACTGGTCTGACATATTATAGAGACAGTAGATCTAGCTGGTCTGTCAATATAATAGAGACAGTAGATCTAGCTGGTCTGTCAATATAATAGAGACAGTAGATCTAGCTGGTCTGTCATATTATAATAGAGACAGTAGATCCAGCTTGTCTGTCATAATACAATATAGACAGCAGATCGAGCTGATCTGTCATAATATAATAGAGACAGTAGATCTAGCTGGTCTGTCATAATATAATAGAGACAGTAGATCTAGCTGGTCTGTCATAAAACAGTAGAGACAGTAGATCTAGCTGGTCTGTCAAATTATAATAGAAACAGTAGATCTAGCTGGTCTGTCAAATTATAATAGAGACAGTAGATCTAGCTGGTCTGTCATAATATAATAGAGACAGTAGATCTAGCTGGTCTGTCATAATATAATAGAGACAAAAGATCTAGCTGGTCTGTCAAAATATAATAGAGACAGTAGATCTAGGTGGTCTGTCAAATTATAATAGAGACAGTAGATCTAGCTTGTCTGACATACTATAATAGAGACAGTTACCTAGCTGGTCTGTCATAATATAATATAGACAGTAGATCTCACTGGTCTGACATATTATAGAGACAGTAGATCTAGCTGGTCTGTCAAATTATAATAGAGACAGTAGATCTAGCTGGTCTGTCATAATATAATAGAGACAATAGATCTAGCTGATCTGTCATAATATAATAGAGACAGTAGATCTTGCTGGTCTGTCATAATATAATAGAGACAGTAGATCCATCTTGTCTGTCATAATATAATAGAGACAGCAGATCGAGCTGATCTGTCATAATATAATAGAGACAGTAGATCTAGCTGGTCTGTCATAATATAATAGACAGTAGATCTAGCTGGTCTGTCATACTATAATAGAGACAGTATATCTAGATGGTCTGTCATATTATAATAGAGACAGTAGATACAGCTGATCTGTCATAATATAATAGAGACAGTAGATCTAGCTGGTCTGTCATAATGTAATAGAGACAGTAGATCTAGCTGGTCTGTCATAATATAATAGAGACAGTAGATCTAGCTGGTCTGTCATAATATAATAGAGACAGTTACCAAGCTGGTCTGTCATAATATAATAGAGACAGTAGATCTAGCTGGTCTGACATATTATAATAGAGACAGTAGATCTAGCTGGTCTGTCATATTATAATAGAGACAGAAGATCTAGCTGGTCTGTCATAATATAATAGAGACAGTAGATCTAGCTGGTCTGTCATACTATAATAGAGACAGTAGATACAGCTTGTTTGTCATATTATAATAGAGACAGCAGATCTAGCTGATCTGTCATAATATAATAGAGACAGTAGATCTAGCTGGTCTGTCAGAATACAATAGAGACAGTAGATCGAGCTGGTCTGTCATAATACAATAGAGACAGTAGATCTAGCTGGTCTGTCATACTACAATAGAGACAGTGGATCTAGCTGGTCTGTCATAATATAAGAGAGACAGTAGATCTAGCTGGTCTGTCATAATATAATAGAGACAGTAGATCTAGCTGGTCTGTCATAATGCAATAGAGACAGTAAATCTAGCTGGTCTGTCATAATACAATAGACAGTAGATCTAGCTGGTCTGTCATACTATAATAGAGACAGTATATCTAGATGGTCTGTCATATTATAATAGAGACAGTAGATACAGCTGATCTGTCATAATATAATAGAGACAGTAAATCTAGCTGATCTGTCATAATATAATAGAGACAGTAGATCTAGCTGGTCTGTCATAATATAATAGAGACAGTAGATCTAGCTGGTCTGTCATAAAACAGTAGAGACAGTAGATCTAGCTGGTCTGTCAAATTATAATAGAAACAGTAGATCTAGCTGGTCTGTCAAATTATAATAGAAACAGTAGCTCTAGGTGGTCTGTCAAATTATAATAGAGACAGTAGATCTAGCTGATCTGTCATAATATAATAGAGACAAAAGATCGAGCTGGTCTGTCAAAATATAATAGAGACAGTAGATCTAGGTGGTCTGTCAAATTATAATAGAGACAGTAGATCTAGCTTGTCTGACATAATATAATAGAGACAGTTACCTAGCTGGTCTGTCATAATATAATATAGACAGTAGATCTCACTGGTCTGACATATTATAGAGACAGTAGATCTAGCTGGTCTGTCAAATTATAATAGAGACAGTAGATCTAGCTGGTCTGTCATAATATAATAGAGACAGTAGATCTAGCTGGTCTGTCATAATATAATAGAGACAGTAGATCCATCTTGTCTGTCATAATATAATAGAGACAGCAGATCGAGCTGATCTGTCATAATATAATAGAGACAGTAGATCTAGCTGGTCTGTCATAATATAATAGAGACAGTAGATCTCGCTGGTATGTCATAATATAAGAGAGACAGAAGATCTAGCTGGTCTGTCATTAAATAACAGAGACATAGACACAGAGACAGTAGATCTAGCTGGTCTGTCATAATATAATAGAGACAGCAGATTTAGCTGATCTGTCATAATATAATAGAGACAGTAGATCTAGCTGGTCTGGCATAATACAATTGAGACACTAGATCTAGCTGGTCTGTCATAATATAATAGAGACAGTAGATCTCACTGGTCTGACATATTATAATAGAGACAGTAGATCTAGCTGATCTGTCAGTATATAATAGAGACATAGACACAGAGACAGTAGATCTAGCTGGTCTGTCATAAAATAATAGAGACAGTAGATACAGCTGATCTGTCATAATATAATAGAGACAGTAGATCTTGCTGGTCTGTCATAAAACAGTAGAGACAGTAGATCTAGCTGATCTGTCATAATATAATAGAGACATAGAGACAGTAGATGTAGCTGGTCTGTCATATTATAATAGAGACAGTAGATACAGCCGATCTGTCATAATATAATAGAGACAGTAGATCTAGCTGGTCTGTCATAATACAATAGAGACAGTAGATCTAGCTGGTCTGTCATAATACAATAGAGACAGCAGATCTAGCTGGTCTGTCATACTATAATAGAGACAGTAGATCTAGCTGGTCTGTCATAATATAAGAGAGACAGTAGATCTAGCTGATCTGTCAGTATATAATAGAGACATAGACACAGAGACAGTAGATCTAGCTGGTCTGTCATAAAATAATAGAGACAGTAGATCTAGCTGGTCTTTCATATTATAATAGAGACAGCAGATACAGCTCGTCGATTATAATATAATAGAGACAGTAGATTTAGCTGGTCTGACAAAATATAATAGAGACAGTAGATCTAGCTTGTCTGTCACAATAGAGACAGTAGATCGAGCTGGTCTGTCATACTACAATAGAGACAGTGGATCTAGCTGGTCTGTCATAATATAAGAGAGACAGTAGATCTAGCTGGTCTGTCATAATATAATAGAGACAGTAGAGCTCACTGGTCTGACATATTATAATAGAGACAGTAGATCTAGCTGGTCTGTCATATTATAATAGAGACAGTAGATCTAGCTGGTCTGTCATAATGTAATAGAGGCAGTAGATCTCGCTGGTCTGTCATACTATAATAGAGACAGTAGATCTAGCTTGTCTGTCATATTATAATAGAGACAGTAGATACAGCTTGTTTGTCATATTATAATAGAGACAGCAGATCGAGCTGATCTGTCATAATATAATAGAGACAGTAGATCTAGCTGATCTGTCAGAATACAATAGAGACAGTAGATCTAGCTGGTCTGTCATAATGCAATAGAGACAGTAAATCTAGCTGGTCTGTCATAATACAATAGACAGTAGATCTAGCTGGTCTGTCATACTATAATAGAGACCGTATATCTAGATGGTCTGTCATATTATAATAGAGACAGTAGATACAGCTGATCTGTCATAATATAATAGAGACAGTAAATCTAGCTGATCTGTCATAATATAATAGAGACAGTAGGTCTCACTGGTCTGACATATTATAATAGAGACAGTAGATGTAGCTGGTCTGTCATATTATAATAGAGACAGTAGATACAGCTGATCTGTCATAATATAATAGACAGTCGATCTAGCTGGTCTGTCATACTATAATAGAGACAGTAGAACTAGCTGGTCTGTCATAATATAATAGAGACAGTGGATCTAGCTGGTCTGTCATAATATACGAGAGACAGTAGATCTCGCTGGTCTGTCATAATATAATAGAGACAGTAGATCCAGCTGAACTGTCATAATATAATAGAGACAGTAGATCTAGCTGGTCTGTCATAATATAATAGAGACAGTAGATCTAGCTGGTCTGTCATAAAACAGTAGAGACAGTAGATCTAGCTGGTCTGTCAAATTATAATAGAAACAGTAGATCTATCTGGTCTGTCAAATTATAATAGAAACAGTAGCTCTAGCTGGTCTGTCAAATTATAGAGACAGTAGATGTAGCTGGTCTGTCATATTATAATAGAGACAGTAGATCTCGCTGGTCTGTCATAATATAATAGAGACAGTAGATACAGCTGGTCTGTCATAATATAATAGAGACAGTAGATACAGCTGATCTGTCATACTATAATAGAGACAGTAGATCTAGCTGGTCTGTCATAAAACAGTAGAGACAGTAAATTTAGCTGGTCTGTCATAATATAATAGAGACAATAGATCTAGCTGATCTGTTATAATATAATAGAAACAGTCGATCTAGCTGGTCTGAATAATACAATAGAGACAGTAGATCTTTGCTGGTCTGTCATAATATAATAGAGACAGTAGATCTAGCTGGTCTGTCATACTATAATAGAGACAGTAGAACTAGCTGGCCTGTCATAATATAATAGAGACAGTTACCTAGCTGGTCTGTCATAATATAATATAGACAGTAGATCTCACTGGTCTGACATATTATAGAGACAGTAGATCTAGCTGGTCTGTCAATATAATAGAGACAGTAGAACTAACTGGTCTGTCATAATACAATAGAGACAGCAGATCGAGCTGATCTGTCATAATATAATAGAGACAGTAGATCTAGCTGGTCTGTCAAATTATAATAGAAACAGTAGATCTAGCTGGTCTGTCAAATTATAATAGAAACAGTAGCTCTAGCTGGTTTGTCAAATTATAATAGAGACAGTAGATCTAGCTGATCTGTCATAATATAATAGAGACAGCAGATCGAGCTGATCTGTCATAATATAATAGAGACAGTAGATCTAGCTGGTCTGTCATAAAACAGTAGAGACAGTAGATCTAGCTGGTCTGTCAAATTATAATAGAAACAGTAGATCCAGCTTGTCTGTCATAATAAAATAGAGACAGCAGATCGAGCTGATCTGTCATAATATAATAGAGACAGTAGATCTAGCTGGTCTGTCATAAAACAGTAGAGACAGTAGATCTAGCTGGTCTGTCAAATTATAATAGAAACAGTAGATCTAGCTGGTCTGTCAAATTATAATAGAAACAGTAGCTCTAGCTGGTCTGTCAAATTATAATAGAGACAGTAGATCTAGCTGATCTGTCATAATATAATAGAGACAAAATATCTAGCTGGTCTGTCATAATATAATAGAGACAAAGGATCGAGCTGGTCTGTCATAATACAATAGACAGTAGATCTAGCTGGTCTGTCATACTATAATAGAGACAGTGGATCTAGCTGGTCTGTCATAATATAAGAGAGACAGTAGATCTAGCTGGTCTGTCATAATATAATAGAGACAGTAGAGCTCACTGGTCTGACATATTATAATAGAGACAGTGGATCTAGCTGGTCTGTCATAATATAAGAGAGACAGTAGATCTAGCTGGTCTGTCATAATATAATAGAGACAGTAGAGCTCACTGGTCTGACATATTATAATAGAGACAGTAGATCTAGCTGGTCTGTCATAATATAATAGAGACAGTAGATCTAGCTGGTCTGTCATAATATAATAGAGACAGTAGATCTAGCTGGTCTGTCATAATATAATAGAGACAGTAGATCTAGCTGGTCTGTCATAATATAATAGAGACAGTAGATCTAGCTGGTCTGTCATAATATAATAGAGACAGTAGATCTAGCTGGTCTGTCATAATATAATAGAGACAGTAGATCTAGCTGATCTGTCATAATATAATAGAGACAGTAGATCTAGCTGGTCTGTCATAATATAATAGAGACAGTAGATCTAGCTGGTCTGTCATAATAACAGTAGAGACAGTAGATCTAGCTGGTCTGTCATAATTATAATAGAGACAGTAGATCTAGCTGGTCTGTCATAATATAATAGAGACAGTAGATCTAGCTGGTCTGTCATATATAATAGAGACAGTAGATCTAGCTGGTCTGTCATAATATAATAGAGACAGTAGATCTAGCTGGTCTGTCATAATATAATAGAGACAGTAGATCTAGCTGGTCTGTCATAATATAATAGAGACAGTAGATCTAGCTGGTCTGTCATAATATAATAGAGACAGTAGATCTAGCTGGTCTGTCATAATATAATAGAGACAGTAGATCTCAGCTGGTCTGACATAATATAATAGAGACAGTAGATCTAGCTGGTCTGTCATAATATAATAGAGACAGTAGATCTAGCTGGTCTGTCATAATATAATAGAGACAGTAGATCTAGCTGGTCTGTCATAATATAATAGAGACAGTAGATCTAGCTGGTCTGTCATAATATAATAGAGACAGTAGATCTAGCTGATCTGTCATAATATAATAGAGACAGTAGATCTAGCTGGTCTGTCATAATATAATAGAGACAGTAGATCTAGCTGGTCTGTCATAATATAATAGAGACAGAAGATCTAGCTGGTCTGTCATTAAATAACAGATCTAGACATAGATACAGAGACAGTAGATCTAGCTGGTCTGTCATAATATAATAGAGACAGTAGATCTAGCTGATCTGTCATAATATAATAGAGACAGTAGATCTAGCTGGTCTGTCATAATATAATAGAGACAGTAGATCTAGCTGGTCTGTCATAATATAATAGAGACAGTAGATCTCACTGGTCTGTCATATTATAATAGAGACAGTAGATCTACCTGGTCTGTCATATTATAATAGAGACAGTAGATCAGCTGATCTGTCATAATATAATAGAGACAGTAGATCTAGCTGGTCTGTCATAAATAAGTAGAGACAGTAGATCTAGCTGATCTGTCATAATATAATAGAGACAGTAGATCTAGCTGGTCTGTCATAATATAATAGAGACAGTAGATCTAGCTGGTCTGTCATAATATAATAGAGACAGTAGAACTAGCTGGTCTGTCATAATATAATAGAGACAGTAGATCCAGCTGATCTGTCATAATATAATAGAGACAGTAGATCTAGCTGGTCTGTCATAATACAATGGAGACAGTAGATCTAGCTGGTCTGTCATATTATAAGAGAGACAGTAGATCTAGCTGGTCTGTCAGTATATAATAGAGACATAGACACAGAGACAGTAGATCTAGCTGGTCTGTCATAAAATAATAGAGACAGTAGATCTAGCTGGTCTTTCAGATTATAATAGAGACAGTAGATCCAGCTGGTCTGTCATAATATAATAGAGACAGTAGATATAGCTGGTCTGTCATAATATAATAGAGACAGTAGATTTAGCTGGTCTGCCATAATACAATAGAGACAGTAGATCTAGCTGGTCTGTCACAATATAATAGAGACAGTAGATCTAGCTGGTCTGTCATAATATAATAGAGACAGTAGATCTAGCTGGTCTGTCATAATATAATAGAGACAGTAGATCTAGCTGGTCTGTCATAATATAATAGAGACAGTAGATCTAGCTGGTCTGTCATACTATAATAGAGACAGTAGATCTAGCTGGTCTGTCATATATAATAGAGACAGTAGATCTAGCTGGTCTGTCATAATATAATAGAGACAGCAGATCTAGCTGATCTGTCATAATATAATAGAGACAGTAGATCTAGCTGATCTGTCAGAATACAATAGAGACAGTAGATCTAGCTGGTCTGTCATAATATAATAGAGACAGTAGATCTAGCTGGTCTGTCATAATATAATAGAGACAGTAGATCTAGCTGGTCTGTCATAATATAATAGAGACAGTAGATCTAGATGGTCTGTCATATTATAATAGAGACAGTAGATCAGCTGATCTGTCATAATATAATAGAGACAGTAAATCTAGCTGATCTGTCATAATATAATAGAGACAGTAGATCTCACTGGTCTGTCATATTATAATAGAGACAGTAGATCTAGCTGGTCTGTCATATATAATAGAGACAGTAGATCTAGCTGATCTGTCATAATATAATAGAGACAGTAGATCTAGCTGGTCTGTCATAATATAATAGAGACAGTAGATCTAGCTGGTCTGTCATAATATAATAGAGACAGTGGATCTAGCTGGTCTGTCATAATATAATAGAGACAGTAGATCTAGCTGGTCTGTCATATTATAATAGAGACAGTAGATCTAGCTGGTCTGTCATAATATAATAGAGACAGTAGATCTAGCTGGTCTGTCATAATATAATAGAGACAGTAGATCTAGCTGGTCTGTCATAAAACAGTAGAGACAGTAGATCTAGCTGGTCTGTCAAATTAAAATAGAAACAGTAGATCTAGCTGGTCTGTCAAATTATAATAGAAACAGTAGCTCTAGCTGGTCTGTCATAATATAATAGAGACAGTGGATCTAGCTGGTCTGTCATACTATAATAGAGACAGTAGATCTAGCTGGTCTGTCATAATATAATAGAGACAGTAGATACAGCTGGTCTGTCATAATATAATAGAGACAGTAGATACAGCTGATCTGTCATACTATAATAGAGACAGTAGATCTAGCTGATCTGTCAGAATACAATAGAGACAGTAGATCTAGCTGGTCTGTCATAATGCAATAGAGACAGTAAATCTAGCTGGTCTGTCATAATACAATAGACAGTAGATCTAGCTGGTCTGTCATACTATAATAGAGACAGTATATCTAGATGGTCTGTCATATTATAATAGAGACAGTAGATACAGCTGATCTGTCATAATATAATAGAGACAGTAAATCTAGCTGATCTGTCATAATATAATAGAGACAGTAGGTCTCACTGGTCTGACATATTATAATAGAGACAGTAGATGTAGCTGGTCTGTCATATTATAATAGAGACAGTAGATACAGCTGATCTGTCATAATATAATAGACAGTCGATCTAGCTGGTCTGTCATACTATAATAGAGACAGTAGAACTAGCTGGTCTGTCATAATATAATAGAGACAGTGGATCTAGCTGGTCTGTCATAATATAAGAGAGACAGTAGATCTCGCTGGTCTGTCATAATATAATAGAGACAGTAGATCCAGCTGATCTGTCATAATATAATAGAGACAGTAGATCTAGCTGGTCTGTCATAATATAATAGAGACAGTAGATCTAGCTGGTCTGTCATAAAACAGTAGAGACAGTAGATCTAGCTGGTCTGTCAAATTATAATAGAAACAGTAGATCTATCTGGTCTGTCAAATTATAATAGAAACAGTAGCTCTAGCTGGTCTGTCAAATTATAGAGACAGTAGATGTAGCTGGTCTGTCATATTATAATAGAGACAGTAGATCTCGCTGGTCTGTCATAATATAATAGAGACAGTAGATACAGCTGGTCTGTCATAATATAATAGAGACAGTAGATACAGCTGATCTGTCATACTATAATAGAGACAGTAGATCTAGCTGGTCTGTCATAAAACAGTAGAGACAGTAAATTTAGCTGGTCTGTCATAATATAATAGAGACAATAGATCTAGCTGATCTGTCATAATATAATAGAAACAGTCGATCTAGCTGGTCTGAATAATACAATAGAGACAGTAGATCTTGCTGGTCTGTCATAATATAATAGAGACAGTAGATCTAGCTGGTCTGTCATACTATAATAGAGACAGTAGAACTAGCTGGCCTGTCATAATATAATAGAGACAGTTACCTAGCTGGTCTGTCATAATATAATATAGACAGTAGATCTCACTGGTCTGACATATTATAGAGACAGTAGATCTAGCTGGTCTGTCAATATAATAGAGACAGTAGAACTAGCTGGTCTGTCATAATACAATAGAGACAGCAGATCGAGCTGATCTGTCATAATATAATAGAGACAGTAGATCTAGCTGGTCTGTCAAATTATAATAGAAACAGTAGATCTAGCTGGTCTGTCAAATTATAATAGAAACAGTAGCTCTAGCTGGTCTGTCAAATTATAATAGAGACAGTAGATTTAGCTGATCTGTCATAATATAATAGAGACAGCAGATCGAGCTGATCTGTCATAATATAATAGAGACAGTAGATCTAGCTGGTCTGTCATAAAACAGTAGAGACAGTAGATCTAGCTGGTCTGTCAAATTATAATAGAAACAGTAGATCCAGCTTGTCTGTCATAATATAATAGAGACAGCAGATCGAGCTGATCTGTCATAATATAATAGAGACAGTAGATCTAGCTGGTCTGTCAAATATAATAGAGACAGTAGATCTAGCTGGTCTGTCAAATTATAATAGAAACAGTAGCTCTAGATGGTCTGTCAAATTATAATAGAGACAGTAGATCTAGCTGATCTGTTATAATATAATAGAGACAAAATATCTAGCTGGTCTGTCATAATATAATAGAGACAAAGATCTAGCTGGTCTGTCAAAATATAATATAAACAGTAGATCTAGCTGGTCTGTCAAATTATAATAGAGACAGTAGATCTAGTCTGACATAATATAATAGAGACAGCAGATCTGAGCTGATCTGTCATAATATAATAGAGACAGTAGATCTAGCTGGTCTGTCATAATATAATAGAGACAGTAGATCTCGCTGGTATGTCATAATATAAGAGAGACAGAAGATCTAGCTGGTCTGTCATTAAATAACAGAGACATAGACACAGAGACAGTAGATCTAGCTGGTCTGTCATAATATAATAGAGACAGCAGATTTAGCTGATCTGTCATAATATAATAGAGACAGTAGATCTAGCTGGTCTGGCATAATACAATTGAGACACTAGATCTAGCTGGTCTGTCATACTATAATAGAGACAGTAGATCTCACTGGTCTGACATATTATAATAGAGACAGTAGATGTACCTGGTCTGTCATATTATAATAGAGACAGTAGATACAGCTGATCTGTCATAATATAATAGAGACAGTAGATCTTGCTGGTCTGTCATAAAACAGTAGAGACAGTAGATCTAGCTGATCTGTCATAATATAATAGAGACATAGAGACAGTAGATGTAGCTGGTCTGTCATATTATAATAGAGACAGTAGATACAGCCGATCTGTCATAATATAATAGAGACAGTAGATCTAGCTGGTCTGTCATAATACAATAGAGACAGTAGATCTAGCTGGTCTGTCATAATACAATAGAGACAGCAGATCTAGCTGGTCTGTCATACTATAATAGAGACAGTAGATCTAGCTGGTCTGTCATAATATAAGAGAGACAGTAGATCTAGCTGATCTGTCAGTATATAATAGAGACATAGACACAGAGACAGTAGATCTAGCTGGTCTGTCATAAAATAATAGAGACAGTAGATCTAGCTGGTCTTTCATATTATAATAGAGACAGTAGATACAGCTCGTCTGTCATATTATAATAGAGACAGCAGATACAGCTCGTCGATTATAATATAATAGAGACAGTAGATTTAGCTGGTCTGACAAAATATAATAGAGACAGTAGATCTAGCTGGTCTGTCACAATAGAGACAGTAGATCGAGCTGGTCTGTCATACTACAATAGAGACAGTGGATCTAGCTGGTCTGTCATAATATAAGAGAGACAGTAGATCTAGCTGGTCTGTCATAATGTAATAGAGGCAGTAGATCTCGCTGGTCTGTCATACTATAATAGAGACAGTAGATCTAGCTTGTCTGTCATATTATAATAGAGACAGTAGATACAGCTTGTTTGTCATATTATAATAGAGACAGCAGATCGAGCTGATCTGTCATAATATAATAGAGACAGTAGATCTAGCTGATCTGTCAGAATACAATAGAGACAGTAGATCTAGCTGGTCTGTCATAATGCAATAGAGACAGTAAATCTAGCTGGTCTGTCATAATACAATAGACAGTAGATCTAGCTGGTCTGTCATACTATAATAGAGACAGTATATCTAGATGGTCTGTCATATTATAATAGAGACAGTAGATACAGCTGATCTGTCATAATATAATAGAGACAGTAAATCTAGCTGATCTGTCATAATATAATAGAGACAGTAGGTCTCACTGGTCTGACATATTATAATAGAGACAGTAGATGTAGCTGGTCTGTCATATTATAATAGAGACAGTAGATACAGCTGATCTGTCATAATATAATAGACAGTCGATCTAGCTGGTCTGTCAAATTATAATAGAAACAGTAGCTCTAGCTGGTCTGTCAAATTATAATAGAGACAGTAGATTTAGCTGATCTGTCATATAATAGAGACAGTAGATCTCACTGGTCTGACATATTATAATAGAGACAGTAGATGTACCTGGTCTGTCATAATATAATAGAGACAGTAGATCTAGCTGGTCTGTCATAATATAATAGAGACAGTAGATCTAGCTGGTCTGTCATAAAACAGTAGAGACAGTAGATCTAGCTGGTCTGTCATAATATAATAGAGACAGAGAGATCTAGCTGGTCTGTCATATTATAATAGAGACAGTAGATCTAGCTGGTCTGTCATAATATAATAGAGACAGTAGATCTAGCTGGTCTGTCATAATATAATAGAGACAGTAGATCTAGCTGGTCTGTCATAATATAATAGAGACAGTAGATCTAGCTGGTCTGTCATAATATAATAGAGACAGTAGATCTAGCTGGTCTGTCATAATATAATAGAGACAGTAGATCTAGCTGGTCTGTCATATATAATAGAGACATATAGACAGAGACAGTAGATCTAGCTGGTCTGTCATAAAATAATAGAGACAGTAGATCTAGCTGGTCTGTCATAATATAATAGAGACAGTAGATCTAGCTGGTCTGTCATAATATAATAGAGACAGTAGATCTAGCTGGTCTGTCATAATATAATAGAGACAGTAGATCTAGCTGGTCTGTCATAATATAATAGAGACAGTAGATCGAGCTGGTCTGTCATAATATAATAGAGACAGTGGATCTAGCTGATCTGTCATAATATAAGAGAGACAGTAGATCTAGCTGGTCTGTCATAATATAATAGAGACAGTAGATATGGCTGGTCTATCATAATCTAATAGAGACAGTAGATCTAGCTGGTCTGTCATATTATAATAGAGACAGTAGATCTAGCTGGTCTGTCATATTATAATAGAGACAGTAGATCTAGCTGATCTGTCATAATATAATAGAGACAGTAGATCTAGCTGATCTGTCATAATATAATAGAGACAATAGATCTAGCTGGTGTGTCATAATATAATGGAGACAGTAGATCTAACTTGTCTGTCATAATATAGTAGAGACTGTAGATCTAGCTGGTCTGTCATAATAGAATAGACACAGTAGATTTATCTGGTCTGATATAATATAATAGAGACAGTATATCTAGCTGGTCTGTCATAATATAATAGAGACAGTAGATCTAGCTGATCTGTCATAATATAATAGAGACAGTAGATCTCAGCTGGTCTGTCATATTATAATAGAGACAGTAGATCTAGCTGGTCTGTCATATTATAATAGAGACAGTAGATACAGCTGATCTGTCATAATATAATAGACAGTCGATCTAGCTGGTCTGTCAAATTATAATAGAAACAGTAGCTCTAGCTGGTCTGTCAAATTATAATAGAGACAGTAGATTTAGCTGATCTGTCATATAATAGAGACAGCAGATCGAGCTGATCTGTCATAATATAATAGAGACAGTAGATCTAGCTGGTCTGTCATAAATAATAGAGACAGTAGATCTAGCTGGTCTGTCAAATTATAATAGAGACAGTAGATCTAGCTTGTCTGTCATAATATAATAGAGACAGCAGATCTAGCTGATCTGTCATAATATAATAGAGACAGTAGATCTAGCTGGTCTGTCAAATTATAATAGAGACAGTAGATCTAGCTGGTCTGTCAAATTATAATAGAAACAGTAGCTCTAGATGGTCTGTCAAATTATAATAGAGACAGTAGATCTAGCTGATCTGTTATAATATAATAGAGACAAAATATCTAGCTGGTCTGTCATAATATAATAGAGACAAAAGATCTAGCTGGTCTGTCAAAATATAATATAAACAGTAGATCTAGCTGGTCTGTCAAATTATAATAGAGACAGTAGATCTCGCTTGTCTGACATAATATAATAGAGACAGTAGATCTAGCTGGTCTGTCATAATATAATAGAGCCAGTAGATCTCGCTGGTATGTCATAATATAAGAGAGACAGAAGATCTAGCTGGTCTGTCATTAAATAACAGAGACATAGACACAGAGACAGTAGATCTAGCTGGTCTGTCATAATATAATAGAGACAGCAGATTTAGCTGATCTGTCATAATATAATAGAGACAGTAGATCTAGCTGGTCTGTCAAATTATAATAGAGACAGTAGATTTAGCTGATCTGTCATATAATAGAGACAGTAGATCTCACTGGTCTGACATATTATAATAGAGACAGTAGATGTACCTGGTCTGTCATATTATAATAGAGACAGTAGATACAGCTGATCTGTCATAATATAATAGAGACAGTAGATCTTGCTGGTCTGTCATAAAACAGTAGAGACAGTAGATCTAGCTGATCTGTCATAATATAATAGAGACATAGAGACAGTAGATGTAGCTGGTCTGTCATATTATAATAGAGACAGTAGATACAGCTGGTCTGTCATAATATAATAGAGACAGTAGATCTAGCTGGTCTGTCATAATACAATAGAGACAGTAGATCTAGCTGGTCTGTCATAATATAATAGAGACAGTAGATCTAGCTGGTCTGTCATAATATAATAGAGACAGTAGATCTAGCTGGTCTGTCATATATAATAGACAGTAGACATAGAGAGACAGTAGATCTAGCTGGTCTGTCATAAAATAATAATAGAGACAGTAGATCTAGCTGGTCTGTCATATTATAATAGAGACAGTAGATACAGCTGATATTATAATAGAGACAGTAGATCTAGCTGGTCTGTCATAATATAATAGAGACAGTAGATCTAGCTGGTCTGACATAATATAATAGAGACAGTAGATCTAGCTGGTCTGTATAATAGAGACAGTAGATCTAGCTGGTCTGTCATAATATAATAGAGACAGTAGATCTAGCTGGTCTGTCATAATATAAGAGAGACAGTAGATCTAGCTGGTCTGTCATAATATAATAGAGACAGTAGATCTAGCTGGTCTGTCATAATATAATAGAGACAGTAGATCTAGCTGGTCTGTCATAATATAATAGAGACAGTAGATCAGCTGGTCTGTCATAAAACAGTAGAGACAGTAGATCTAGCTGGTCTGTCATAATATAATAGAGACAGTAGATCTAGCTGGTCTGTCATAATATAATAGAGACAGTAGATCTAGCTGGTCTGTCATAATATAATAGAGACAGTAGATCTAGCTTGTCTGTCATATTATAATAGAGACAGTAGATCTAGCTGGTCTGTCATATTATAATAGAGACAGCAGATCGAGCTGATCTGTCATAATATAATAGAGACAGTAGATCTAGCTGATCTGTCAGAATACAATAGAGACAGTAGATCTAGCTGGTCTGTCATAATGCAATAGAGGCAGTAAATCTAGCTGGTCTGTCATAATACAATAGACAGTAGATCTAGCTGGTCTGTCATACTATAATAGAGACAGTATATCTAGATGGTCTGTCATATTATAATAGAGACAGTAGATACAGCTGATCTGTCATAATATAATAGAGACAGTAAATCTAGCTGATCTGTCATAATATAATAGAGACAGTAGGTCTCACTGGTCTGACATATTATAATAGAGACAGTAGATGTAGCTGGTCTGTCATATTATAATAGAGACAGTAGATACAGCTGATCTGTCATAATATAATAGAGACAGTAGATCTAGCTGGTCTGTCATAATATAATAGAGACAGTAGAACTAGCTGGTCTGTCATAATATAATAGAGACAGTGGATCTAGCTGGTCTGTCATAATATAAGAGAGACAGTAGATCTCGCTTGTCTGTCATAATATAATAGAGACAGTAGATCCAGCTGATCTGTCATAATATAATAGAGACAGTAGATCTAGCTGGTCTGTCATAATACAATGGAGACAGTAGATCTAGCTGGTCTGTCATAAAATAATAGAGACAGTAGATCTAGCTGGTCTTTCAGATTATAATAGAGACAGTAGATCTAGCTGGTCTTTCAGATTATAATAGAGACAGTAGATCTAGCTGGTCTGTCAAATTATAGAGACAGTAGATCTAGCTGGTCTGTCATATTATAATAGAGACTAGCTGGTCTGTCAGTAATATAATAGATAGATCAGCTGGTCTGTCAAATTATAATAGAGACAGTAGATCTAGCTGATCTGTCATAATATAATAGAGACAAAATATCTAGCTGGTCTGTCATAATATAATAGAGACAAAGGATCGAGCTGGTCTGTCATAATGCAATAGAGACAGTAAATCTAGCTGGTCTGTCATAATACAATAGACAGTAGATCTAGCTGGTCTGTCATACTATAATAGAGACAGTATATCTAGATGGTCTGTCATATTATAATAGAGACAGTAGATACAGCTGATCTGTCATAATATAATAGAGACAGTAAATCTAGCTGATCTGTCATAATATAATAGAGACAGTAGGTCTCACTGGTCTGACATATTATAATAGAGACAGTAGATGTAGCTGGTCTGTCATATTATAATAGAGACAGTAGATACAGCTGATCTGTCATAATATAATAGACAGTCGATCTAGCTGGTCTGTCATACTATAATAGAGACAGTAGAACTAGCTGGTCTGTCATAATATAATAGAGACAGTGGATCTAGCTGGTCTGTCATAATATAAGAGAGACAGTAGATCTCGCTGGTCTGTCATAATATAATAGAGACAGTAGATCCAGCTGATCTGTCATAATATAATAGAGACAGTAGATCTAGCTGGTCTGTCATAATATAATAGAGACAGTAGATCTAGCTGGTCTGTCATAATACAATAGAGACAGTAGATCTAGCTGGTCTGTCATAATTATAATAGAAACAGTAGATCTATCTGGTCTGTCAAATTATAATAGAAACAGTAGCTCTAGCTGGTCTGTCAAATTATAGAGACAGTAGATGTAGCTGGTCTGTCATATTATAATAGAGACAGTAGATCTCGCTGGTCTGTCATAATATAATAGAGACAGTAGATACAGCTGGTCTGTCATAATATAATAGAGACAGTAGATACAGCTGATCTGTCATACTATAATAGAGACAGTAGATCTAGCTGGTCTGTCATAAAACAGTAGAGACAGTAAATTTAGCTGGTCTGTCATAATATAATAGAGACAATAGATCTAGCTGATCTGTCATAATATAATAGAAACAGTCGATCTAGCTGGTCTGAATAATACAATAGAGACAGTAGATCTTGCTGGTCTGTCATAATATAATAGAGACAGTAGATCTAGCTGGTCTGTCATACTATAATAGAGACAGTAGAACTAGCTGGCCTGTCATAATATAATAGAGACAGTTACCTAGCTGGTCTGTCATAATATAATATAGACAGTAGATCTCACTGGTCTGACATATTATAGAGACAGTAGATCTAGCTGGTCTGTCAATATAATAGAGACAGTAGAACTAGCTGGTCTGTCATAATACAATAGAGACAGCAGATCGAGCTGATCTGTCATAATATAATAGAGACAGTAGATCTAGCTGGTCTGTCAAATTATAATAGAAACAGTAGATCTAGCTGGTCTGTCAAATTATAATAGAAACAGTAGCTCTAGCTGGTCTGTCAAATTATAATAGAGACAGTAGATTTAGCTGATCTGTCATAATATAATAGAGACAGCAGATCGAGCTGATCTGTCATAATATAATAGAGACAGTAGATCTAGCTGGTCTGTCATAAAACAGTAGAGACAGTAGATCTAGCTGGTCTGTCAAATTATAATAGAAACAGTAGATCCAGCTTGTCTGTCATAATACAATAGAGACAGCAGATCGAGCTGATCTGTCATAATATAATAGAGACAGTAGATCTAGCTGGTCTGTCAAATTATAATAGAGACAGTAGATCTAGCTGGTCTGTCAAATTATAATAGAAACAGTAGCTCTAGATGGTCTGTCAAATTATAATAGAGACAGTAGATCTAGCTGATCTGTTATAATATAATAGAGACAAAATATCTAGCTGGTCTGTCATAATATAATAGAGACAAAAGATCTAGCTGGTCTGTCAAAATATAATATAAACAGTAGATCTAGCTGGTCTGTCAAATTATAATAGAGACAGTAGATCTCGCTTGTCTGACATAATATAATAGAGACAGTTACCTAGCTGGTCTGTCATAATATAATATAGACAGTTGATCTCACTGGTCTGACATATTATAATAGAGACAGTAGATGTACCTGGTCTGTCATATTATAATAGAGACAGTAGATCTTGCTGGTCTGTCATAAAACAGTAGAGACAGTAGATCTAGCTGATCTGTCATAATATAATAGAGACAGTAGATCTAGCTGGTCTGTCATACTATAATAGAGACAGTAGATCCAGCTGGTCTGTCATAATATAATAGAGACAGTAGATCTAGCTGGTCTGTCATAATATAATAGAGACAGTAGAGCTAGCTGGTCTGTCATAATATAATAGAGACAGTAGATCCAGCTTGTCTGTCATAATATAATAGAGACAGCAGATCGAGCTGATCTGTCATAATATAATAGAGACAGTAGATCTAGCTGGTCTGTCATAATATAATAGAGACAGTAGATCTCGCTGGTATGTCATAATATAAGAGAGACAGAAGATCTAGCTGGTCTGTCATTAAATAACAGAGACATAGACACAGAGACACTAGATCTAGCTGGTCTGTCATAATATAATAGAGACAGCAGATTTAGCTGATCTGTCATAATATAATAGAGACAGTAGATCTAGCTGGTCTGGAATAATACAATTGAGACACTAGATATAGCTGGTCTGTCATACTATAATAGAGACAGTAGATCTCACTGGTCTGACATATTATAATAGAGACAGTAGATGTACCTGGTCTGTCATAATATAATAGAGACAGTAGATCTAGCTGGTCTGTCATAATATAATAGAGACAGTAGATCTAGCTGGTCTGTCATACTATAATAGAGACAGTATATCTAGCTGGTCTGTCATAATATAAGAGAGACATAGAGACAGTAGATCTAGCTGATCTGTCATAATATAATAGAGACAGTAGATCTCACTGGTCTGACATATTATAATAGAGACAGTAGATGTACCTGGTCTGTCATATTATAATAGAGACAGTAGATACAGCTGATCTGTCATAATATAATAGAGACAGTAGATCTTGCTGGTCTGTCATAAAACAGTAGAGACAGTAGATCTAGCTGATCTGTCATAATATAATAGAGACAGTGGATCTAGCTGGTCTGTCATAATATAAGAGAGACAGTAGATCTAGCTGGTCTGTCATAATACAATAGAGACAGTAGATCTAGCTGGTCTGTCAGAATATAATAGAGACAGTAGATCTAGCTGGTCTGTCATAATATAATAGAGACAGTAGATCTAGCTGGTCTGTCATAATATAATAGAGACAGTGGATCTAGCTGGTCTGTCATAATATAAGAGAGACAGTAGATCTAGCTGGTCTGTCATAATACAATAGAGACAGTAGATCTAGCTAGTCTGTCATAATATAATAGAGACAGTAGATCTAGCTGGTCTGTCATAAATAATAGAGACAGTAGATGTAGCTGGTCTGTCATATTATAATAGAGACAGTAGATCTAGCTGGTCTGTCATAATATAATAGAGACAGTAGATCTAGCTGGTCTGTCATAATATAATAGAGACAGTAGATCTAGCTGGTCTGTCATAATATAATAGAGACAGTGGATCTAGCTGGTCTGTCATAATATAATAGAGACAGTAGATCTAGCTGGTCTGTCATAATATAATAGAGACAGTAGATCTAGCTGGTCTGTCATAATATAATAGAGACAGTAGATCTAGCTGGTCTGTCATAATATAATAGAGACAGTAGATCTAGCTGGTCTGTCATAATATAATAGAGACAGTAGATCTAGCTGGTCTGTCATAATATAATAGAAACAGTAGATCTAGCTGGTCTGTCATAATATAATAGAGACAGTAGATCTAGCTGGTCTGTAATAATACAATAGAGACAGTAGATCTAGCTGGTCTGTCATAATATAATAGAGACAGTAGATCTAGCTGGTCTGTCATACTATAATAGAGACAGTAGATCTCACTGGTCTGACATATTATAATAGAGACAGTAGATGTAGCTTGTCTGTCATAATATCATAGAGACAGTAGATACAGCTGGTCTGTCAAATTACAATAGAGACAGTAGATCTAGCTTGTCTGACATAATATAATAGAGACAGTTACCTAGCTGGTCTGTCATAATATAATAGAGACAGTAGATCTCACTGGTCTGACATATTATAATAGAGACAGTAGATCTAGCTGGTCTGTCATAATATAATAGAGACATAGAGACAGTAGATGTAGCTGGTCTGTCATATTATAATAGAGACAGTAGATACAGCTGATCTGTCATAATATAATAGAGACAGTCGATCTAGCTGGTCTGTCATAATAAAATAGAGACAGTAGATCTAGCTGGTCTGTCATAATAAAATAGAGATAGTAGATCTAGCTGGTCTGTCATAATACAACAGAGACAGCAGATCTAGCTGGTCTGTCATAATATAATAGAGACAGTAGATCTAGCTGGTCTGTCATAATAAAATAGAGACAGTAGATCTAGCTGATCTGTCATAATATAATAGAGACAGTAGATCTAGCTGGTCTGTCATAATATAATAGAGACAGTAGATCTCGCTGGTCTGTCATACTATAATAGAGACAGTAGAACTAGCTGGTCTGTCATAATATAATAGAGACAGTAGAACTAGATGGTCTGTCGAAATTTAATAGTAACAGTAGATCTAGCTGGTCTGTCAAATTATAATAGAGACAGTAGATCTAGCTGGTCTGTAATAATACAATAGAGACAGTAGATCCAGCTGGTCTGTCATAATATAATAGAGACAGTAGATCTAGCTGGTCTGTCATACTATAATAGAGACAGTAGATCTCACTGGTCTGACATATTATAATAGAGACAGTAGATGTAGCTGGTCTGTCAAATTACAATAGAGACAGTAGATCTAGCTGGTCTGTCATAATATAATAGAGACAGTTAGATAGCTGGTCTGTCATAATATAATAGAGACAGTACATCTCACTGGTCTGACATATTATAATAGAGACAGTAGATCTAGCTGATCTGTCATAATATAATAGAGACATAGAGACAGTAGATGTAGCTGGTCTGTCATAATATAATAGAGACAGTAGATACAGCTGATCTGTCAAAATAAAATAGAGACAGTAGATCTAGCTGGTCTGTCATAATAAAATAGAGACAGTAGATCTAGCTGATCTGTCATAATATAATAGAGATAGTAGATCTAGCTGGTCTGTCATAATACAACAGAGACAGTAGATCTAGCTGGTCTGTCATAATATAATAGAGACAGTAGATCTAGCTGGTCTGTCATAATAAAATAGAGACAGTAGATCTAGCTGATCTGTCATAATATAATAGAGACAGTAGATCTAGCTGGTCTGTCATAATATAATAGAGACAGTAGATCTAGCTGGTCTGTCATAATATAATAGAGACAGTAGATCTAGCTGGTCTGTCATAATAAAATAGAGACAGTAGATCTAGCTGGTCTGTCATACTATAATAGAGACAGTAGATCTAGCTGGTCTGTCATAATATAATAGAGACAGTAGATCTAGCTGGTCTGTCATAATATAATAGAGACAGTAGATCTAGCTGATCTGTCATAATATAATAGAGACAGTAGATCTCACTGGTCTGACATATTATAATAGAGACAGTAGATCTACCTGGTCTGTCATATTATAATAGAAACAGTAGATACAGCTGATCTGTCATAATATAATAGAGACAGTAGATCTTGCTGGTCTGTCATAAAACAGTAGAGACAGTAGATCTAGCTGGTCTGTCATACTATAATAGAGACAGTAGAACTAGCTGGTCTGTCATAATATAATAGAGACAGTGGATCTAGCTGGTCTGTCATAATATAAGAGAGACAGTAGATCTAGCTGGTCTGTCATAATACAATAGAGACAGTAGATCTAGCTGGTCTGTCATAATATAATAGAGACAGTAGATATCGCTGGTCTGTCATACTATAATAGAGACAGTAGAACTAGCTGGTCTGTCGTAATATAATAGAGACAGTAGAACTAGCTGGTCTTTCAAAATATAATAGAAACAGTAGATCTAGCTGGTCTGTCAAATTATAATCGAGATAGTAGATCTAGCTGGTCTGTCATAATAAAATAGAGATAGTAGATCTAGCTGGTCTGTCATAATATAATAGAGACAGTAGATCTCGCTGGTCTGTCATACTAT
>NW_026287406.1:0-8425 GCF_023373465.1 Oncorhynchus keta | reverse complement strand
GATGGAGCGATGGAACTCGGGGAGCGATGGAACTCGGGAGCCGATGGAACTCGGGAGCGATGGAACTCGGGGAGCGATGGAACTCTGGGAGCGATGGAACTCGGGAGCGATGGAACCTGGGAGCGATGGAGCTCCGGGGAGCGATGGAACTTCGGGGAGCGATGGGAGGCGATGGAACTCGGGGAGCGATGGAACTCTGGGAGCGATGGAGACGATGGAACTCCGGGGAGCGATGGAACTCGGGAGCGATGGAGCGATGGAACTCGGGAGCGATGGAACTCGGGAGCGATGCGAGCGATGGAACTCGGGAGCGATGGAACTCTGGGAGCGATGGAACTCTGGGAGCGATGGAACGATGGAACTCTGGGAGCGATGGAGCGATGGAACTCGGGAGCAATGGAGCGATGGAACTCGGGAGCAATGGAGCGTGGAACTCGGGAGCGATGGAACTCGGGGAGCGATGGAGCGATGGGCTCGGGAGCGATGGAACTCGGGAGCGATGGAACTCGGGGAGCGATGGAACTCGGGAGCGATGGAACCGGGCGATGGAGCTCGGGAGCGATGGAGCGATGGAGCCCGGGGAGCGATGGAACTCGGGGAGCGATGGAGACGGAACCGGGAGCTGATGGAACTCGGGAGCGATGGAACTCGGGGAGCGATGGAACTCGGGAGCGATGGAGCTCGGGAGCGATGGAGCTCTGGGAGCGATGGAACTCTGGGAGCGATGGAACTCTGGGAGCGATGGAACTCTGGGAGCGATGGAACTCTGGGAGCGATGGAACTCTGGGAGCGATGGAACTCGGGGAGCGATGGAACTCGGGGAGCGATGGAGCGATGGAACTCGGGGAGCAATGGAGCGATGGAACTCGGGAGCGATGGAACTCGGGAGCGATGGAGCCCGGGAGCGATGGAACCTCGGGAGCGATGGAACTCTGGGAGCGATGGAACTCTGGGAGCGATGGAACTCGGGGAGCGATGGAGCGATGGAACTCGGGGAGCAATGGAGCGATGGAACTCGGGAGCGATGGAACTCGGGAGCGATGGAACTCGGGGAGCGATGGAGCGATGGAACTCGGGGAGCGATGGAACTCGGGAGCGATGGAGCGACCTGGGAGCGATGGAACTCGGGAGCGATGGAACTCGGGAGCGATGGAACTGGGGAGCGATGGAACTCGGGAGCGATGGAACTCGGGAGCGATGGAACTCGGGAGCGATGGAGCCCGGGAGCGGTGGAACTGATGGAGCTCGATGGAGCGATGGAACCTCGGGAGCGATGGAACTCGGGAGCTGATGGAGCGATGGAACCTGGGAGCGATGGAACTCGGGAGCGATGGAACTCGGGGAGCGATGGAACTCGGGGAGCGATGGAACTCGGGAGCGATGGAACTCCGGGGAGCGATGGAACTCTGGGAGCGATGGAACTCGGGGAGCGATGGAGCGATGGAACTCGGGAGCGATGGGAGCGATGGAACTCGGGAGCGATGGAACTCGGGAGCGATGGAACTCGGGGAGCGATGGAGCCCGGGAGCGATGGAACTCGGGAGCGATGGAACTCTGGGAGCGATGGAACTCTGGGAGCGATGGAACTCTGGGAGCGATGGAACTCTGGAGGAGCGATGGAACTCTGGGAGCGATGGAGCCCGGGGAGCGATGGAACTCGGGAGCGATGGAACTCGGGAGCAATGGAGCGAGCGGGAACTCGGGGAGCGATGGAACCCGGGAGCGATGGAGCACCTGGGAGCGATGGAACCTCGGGAGCGATGGAACTCGGGAGCGATGGAACTCGGGAGCGATGGAGCGATGGAACTCGGGAGCATGGGGCGATGGAACTCGGGGAGCAATGGGGTGATGGAACTCAGGGAGCAATGGAGCGATGGAGCCTGGGAGCGATGGAACTCGGGAGCGATGGAGCTGATGGAACTCGGGAGCGATGGAACTCGGGAGCGATGGAGCGATGGAACTCGGGAGCGATGGAACTCTGGGAGCGATGGAGCGATGGAACCTGGGAGCGATGGAACTCTGGGAGCGATGGAGCGATGGAACTCGGGCAGCGATGGAGCGATGGAACTCGGGAGCGATGGAACCTCGGGAGCGATGGGAGCGATGGAACTCGGGAGCGATGGAACTCGGGAGCGATGGAACTCGGGAGCGATGGAACTCGGGAGCGATGGAGCGATGGAACTCGGGAGTGATGGAGCGATGGAACTCGGGAGTGATGGAGCGATGGAACTCGGGAGCGATGGAACTCGGGAGCGATGGAACTCGGGAGCGATGGAACCTGGGGAGCGATGGAACTCGGGAGCGATGGAACTCGGGAGCGATGGAACTCGGGAGCGATGGAACCCGGGAGCGATGGAACTCGGGAGCGATGGAGCGATGGAACTCGGGGAGCGATGGAACTCGGGGAGCAATGGAGCGATGGAACTCGGGGAGCGATGGAACTCGGGAGCAATGGAGCGATGGAGCTCGGGAGCGATGGAACTCGGGAGCGAAGTGGAACTCTGGGAGCGATGGAACCTGGGAGCGATGGAACTCAGGGAGCGATGGAGCGATGGAACTCGGGGAGCGATGGAGCGATGGAACTCGGGAGCAATGGAGCGATGGAACTCGGGGAGCAATGGAGCGATGGAACTCGGGGAGCGATGGAACTCGGGGAGCAATGGAGCGATGGAACTCGGGGAGCGATGGAACTCGGGAGCGATGGAACTCGGGGAGCGATGGAACTCGGGAGCGATGGAACTCGGGGAGCGATGGAACCCGGGAGCGATGGAACTCGGGAGCGATGGAACTCGGGGAGCGATGGAACTCGGGGAGCGATGGAACTCGGGAGCGATGGAACTCGGGGAGCGATGGAACTCGGGGAGCGATGGAGCCCGGGGAGCGATGGAACTCGGGGAGCGATGGAGCGATGGAACTCGGGAGCGATGGAGCCGATGGAACCTCGGGAGCGATGGAGCGATGGAACTCGGGGAGCGATGGAACCCGGGAGCGATGGAACGCGATGGAGCCCGGGAGCGATGGAGCCCGGGGAGCGATGGAACCCGGGAGCGATGGAGCGATGGAACTCTGGGAGCGATGGAACTCGGGAGCAATGGAGCGATGGAACCCTGGGAGCATGGGCGATGGAACTCGGGAGCAATGGAGCGATGGAGCTCGGGAGCGATGGAACTCGGGAGCAATGGAGCGATGGAACTCGGGGAGCGATGGAACTCGGGAGCGATGGAGCCGTGGAACTCGGGGAGCGAATGGAACTCTGGGAGCGATGGAGCGATGGAACTCGGGGGAGCAATGGAGCGCATGGAACTCGGGAGCGATGGAACCGGGAGCGATGGAGCGATGGAACTCGGGAGCGATGGAACTCGGGAGCGATGGAGCGATGGAACTCGGGAGCGATGGAACTCGGGAGCGATGGAACTCGGGAGCGATGGAACTCGGGAGCGATGGAGCGATGGAACTCGGGAGTGATGGAGCGATGGAACTCGGGAGCGATGGAGCGATGGAACTCGGGGAGCGATGGAACTCGGGAGCGATGGAACTCGGGAGCGATGGAACCCGGGAGCGATGGAACTCGGGGAGCGATGGAACTCGGGAGCGATGGAACCCGGGAGCGATGGAACTCGGGAGCGATGGAGCCCGGGAGCGATGGAACTCGGGAGCGATGGAGCGATGGAACTCGGGAGCGATGGAACTCGGGGAGCGATGGAGCGATGAACTCGGGAGCGATGGAACTCGGGAGCAATGGAGCCGATGGAGCCTGGGAGCGATGGAACTCGGGAGCGATGGAGCGATGGAACTCTGGGAGCGATGGAACCTGGGAGCGATGGAACTCTGGGAGCGATGGAACGATGGAACTCGGGGAGCGATGGAGCCGATGGAACGCGAGGAGCAACTGGGAGCGATGGAACTCGGGGAGCAATGGGAGCGATGGAACTCGGGAGCGATGGAACTCTGGGAGCGATGGAGCGATGGAGCTCGGGAGCGATGGAACTCGGGAGCGATGGAACTCTGGGAGCGATGGAACTCGGGGAGCGATGGAACTCGGGAGCGATGGAACTCGGGGAGCGATGGAACTCGGGAGCGATGGAACTCGGGAGCGATGGAACCCGGGAGCGATGGAACTCGGGAGCGATGGAACTCGGGAGCGATGGAACTCGGGAGCGATGGAACTCGGGGAGCGATGGAGCCCGGGAGCGATGGAAGCTCGGGAGCGATGGAGCGATGGAACTCGGGGAGCGATGGAGCGATGGAACTCGGGAGCGATGGAGCGATGGAACTCGGGGAGCGATGGAACTCAGGGAGCAATGGAGCGATGGAGCTCGGGGAGCGATGGAGCGATGGAACTCGGGGAGCGATGGAACTCGGGGAGCGATGGAGCGATGGAACTCGGGGAGCGATGGAACTCGGGAGCGATGGAGCGATGGAACTCGGGGAGCGATGGAGCGATGGAACTCGGGGAGCGATGGAACTCGGGGAGCAATGGAGCGATGGAACTCGGGGAGCGATGGAACTCTGGGAGCGGGCTGGAACTCGGGAGCGATGGAACTCGGGAGCGTGAACTCGGGAGCGATGGAACTCGGGAGCGATGGAACTCGGGAGCGATGGAACTCGGGAGCGATGGAGCGATGGAACTCGGGGGAGCGATGGAACCGGGGAGCGGAGCGTGGAACTCGGGAGCGATGGAACTCGGGGAGCGATGGAACCCGGGAGCGATGGAACTCGGGAGCGATGGAACTCGGGAGCGATGGAACTCGGGGAGCGATGGAGTCGGGAGATGGAACTCGGGAGCGATGGAACTCGGGAGCGATGGAACTCGGGAGCGATGGAACTCGGGAGCGATGGAACTCGGGAGCGAGAGCCTGGGAGCGATGGAACTCTGGGAGCGATGGAACTCTGGGAGCGATGGAACTCTGGGAGCGATGGAACTCGGGGAGCGATGGAGCCCGGGAGCGATGGAACTCGGGGAGCGATGGAACTCGGGGAGCGATGGAGCGATGGAACTCGGGGAGCGATGGAACTCGGGAGCGATGGAACTCGGGGAGCGATGGAACTCGGGGAGCGATGGAACTCGGGGAGCGATGGAACTCGGGGAGCGATGGAACTCGGGAGCGATGGAGCGATGGAACTCGGGAGCGATGGAGCGATGGATGGGAGCTCGGGGATGATGAGCGATGGAACTCGGGAGCGATGGAGCGATGGAACTCGGGGAGCGATGGAGCGATGGAACTCGGGGAGCAATGGAGCGATGGAACTCGGGGAGCGATGGAACTCGGGAGCGATGGAGCCCGGGGAGCGATGGAACTCGGGAGCGACATGGAACTCGGGAGCGATGGAACTCGGGAGCGATGGAGCGAACTCGGGAGCGATGGAACTCGGGGAGCCGATGGAGCGATGGAACCTCGGGAGCGATGGAACCGGGAGCGATGGAGCGATGGAACTCGGGAGCGATGGAACTCGGGAGCGGAACTCGGGAGCGATGGAACTCGGGAGCGATGGAACTCGGGAGCGATGGAACTCGGGAGCGATGGAACTCGGGAGCGATGGAGCCCGGGAGCGATGGGAACTCATGGAGCGATGGAACTCGGGAGCGATGGAGCGATGGAACTCGGGAGCGATGGAACCCGGGAGCGATGGAACCTGGGAGCGATGGAACTCGGGAGCGATGGAACCCGGGAGCGATGGAACTCTGGGAGCGATGGAACTCTGGGAGCGATGGAACTCTGGGAGCGATGGAACTCTGGGAGCGATGGAACTCTGGGAGCGATGGAACTCCGGGAGCGATGGAACTCGGGAGCGATGGAACTCGGGAGCGATGGAACTCTGGGAGCGATGGAGCGATGGAACTCGGGAGCGATGGAACTCGGGAGCGATGGAACTCGGGAGCGATGGAACTCGGGAGCGATGGAGCGATGGAACTCGGGAGCGATGGAGCGATGGAACCCGGGAGCGAGCGGAACTCGGGAGCGATGGAACTCGGGAGCGATGGAGCTCGGGAGCGATGGAGCTCGGGAGCGATGGAACTCTGGGAGCGATGGAACTCTGGGAGCGATGGAACTCTGGGAGCGATGGAACTCTGGGAGCGATGGAACTCTGGGAGCTGGACGGAGCGATGGAACCCGGGAGCGATGGAACTCGGGAGCGATGGAACTCGGGAGCAATGGAGCGATGGAACTCGGGGAGCGATGGAACTCGGGAGCGATGGAGCCCGGGAGCGATGGAACCTCGGGAGCGATGGAACTCGGGAGCGATGGAACTCGGGAGCGATGGAACTCGGGAGCGATGGAACTCGGGAGCAATGGAGCGATGGAACTCGGGAGCGATGGAACTCTGGGAGCGATGGAACTCGGGGAGCGATGGAGCCCTGGGAGCGATGTGGAACTCGGGGAGCGATGGAACCCGGGGAGCAGAATGGGAGCGATGGAACTCTGGGGAGCGATGGAACTCGGGAGCGGAACTCGGGAGCGGTGGAACTCGGGGAGCGATGGAACTCGGGAGCGATGGAGACTCGGGAGCGATGGAACTCGGGGAGCGATGGAGGCCGATGGAACTCGGGGAGCAATGGAGCGATGGAACTCGGGGAGCGATGGAACTCCGGGAGCCGGCGGAACCCGGGGAGCCGATGGAACTCTGGGAGCGATGGAACTCTTGGGAGCGATGGAGCCACTGGGAGCGATGGAACTGGGATGCGATGGAACTCTGGGAGCTGGCGGGAACCCGGGAGCGATGGAACTCGGGAGCGATGGAACCTGGGGGAGCGATGGAACTCGGGAGCGATGGAGCCCGGGAGCGATGGAACTCGGGAGCGATGCGGGAACTCAGGGAGCGATGGAACTCCGGGAGCGATGGAACTCGGGAGCGATGGAGCGATGGAACTCGGGAGCGATGGAACTCGGGAGCGGGATGGAACTCTGGGAGCGATGAAAGCTCGGGGAGCGATGGAACTCGGGGAGCGATGGAACCCTGGGAGCGATGGAACTCGGGACATGCTCGGGGAGCGATGGAACTCGGGAGCGATGGAACCCGGGGAGCGATGGGAACTCTGGAGCGATGGAGCGATGGAACTCGGGAGCTGATGGAACTCTGGGAGCGAGCGGAACCCGGGAGCGATGGAGCCCGGGAGCGATGGAACTCGGGAGCGATGAAGGGAGCTGATGGAACCCGGGAGCGATGGGAACTCGGGAGCGATGGAACCCGGGGAGCGATGGAACTCGGGAGCGATGGAACCCGGGGAGCGATGGAACCCGGGAGCGATGGGAACTCGGGAGCGATGGAACTCGGGGAGCGATGGAACTCGGGGAGCGATGGAACTCGGGAGCGATGGAACTCGGGAGCGATGGAGCCCGGGAGCGATGGAACCCGGGAGCGATGGAACTCGGGAGCGATGGAGCCCGGGAGCGAGTGGAACCTGGGAGCGATGGAACTCGGGAGCGATGGAACTCGGGAGCGAGGACCTGGGAGTCGGGAACCTGGGAGCGATGGAACTCGGGAGCTGATGGGAACTCGGGAGCAATGGAGCCCGGGGAGCGATGGAACTCGGGAGCGATGGAACTCGGGAGCGATGGAACTCTGGGAGCGATGGAACTCTGGGAGCGATGGAACTCTGGGAGCGCATGGAACCTGGGAGCGATGGAGCCTCGGGAGCTGATCCGGGAGCGATGGAACCCGGGAGCAATGGAGCGATGGAACTCGGGAGCGATGGAACTCGGGAGCGATGGAGCCTGGGAGCGATGGAACTCGGGAGCGATGGAACCTGGGAGCGGTGGAACTCGGGATGGCGTGGAACCTGGGAGCGATGGAACTCGGGAGCGATGGAACCCGGGGAGCTGATGGAACTCGGGAGCGATGGAACTCCGGGAGCGATGGAGCGATGGAGTCCGGGGAGCGATGGAACTCGGGAGCGATGGAGCCCGGGAGCGATGGAACTCGGGGAGCGATGGAACTCGGGAGCGATGGAGCTCGGGAGCGAGTGGAACTCGGGGGAGTGATGGAGCCGATGGAACTCGGGAGCGATGGAGCCGATGGAACTCGGGGAGCAATGGAGCGATGGAACTCGGGAGCGATGGAACCCGGGAGCGATGGAACTCGGGGGAGCGAGTGGAACCCGGGAGCGATGGAGCCGATGGAACCCGGGAGTGATGGAGCGATGGAACTCGGGGAGTGATGGAGCGATGGAACTCGGGAGCGATGGAACTCGGGAGCGATGAAACCTGGGGAGCGATGGAACTCGGGAGCCGATGGAACTCGGGAGCGATGGAACTCGGGAGCGAATGGAGCCCGGGAGCAATGGGGCGATGGAACCTCGGGAGCGAGGATCCGGGAGCGATGGAACTCGGGGAGCGAGCGGAACTCGGGAGCAATGGGCGGGAGCCTGGGAGCGATGGAACCCGGGAGCGATGGAGCCGATGGGAACCTCGGGAGCGATGGAGCG
>NW_026287405.1:0-57185 GCF_023373465.1 Oncorhynchus keta | reverse complement strand
ACCTAGTGAGATATACATGGAGGAGGTTTAATATCCTGACCTAGTGAGATATACATGGAGGAGGTTTAATATCCTGACCTAGTGAGATATACATGGAGGAGGTTTAATATCCTGACCTAGTGAGATATACATGGGAGGTTTAATATCCTGACCTAGTGAGATATACATGGAGGAGGTTTAATATCCTGACCTAGTGAGATATACATGGAGAGGTTTAATATCCTGACCTAGTGAGATATACATGGAGGTTTAATATCCTGACCTAGTGAGATATACATGGAGGTTTAATATCCTGACCTAGTGAGATATACATGGAGGAGGTTTAATATCCTGACCTAGTGAGATATACATGGAGGTTTAATATCCTGACCTAGTGAGATATACATGGAGGAGGTTTAATATCCTGACCTAGTGAGATATACATGGAGGAGGTTTAATATCCTGACCTAGTGAGATATACATGGAGGAGGTTTAATATCCTGTACCTAGTGAGATATACATGGAGAGGTTTAATATCCTGACCTAGTGAGATATACATGGAGGAGGTTTAATATCCTGACCTAGTGAGATATACATGGAGGAGGTTTAATATCCTGACCTAGTGAGATATACATGGAGGAGGTTTAATATCCTGACCTAGTGAGATATACATGGAGGAGGTTTAATATCCTGACCTAGTGAGATATACATGGAGGAGGTTTAATATCCTGACCTAGTGAGATATACATGGAGGAGGTTTAATATCCTGACCTAGTGAGATATACATGGAGGAGGTTTAATATCCTGACCTAGTGAGATATACATGGAGGAGGTTTAATATCCTGACCTAGTGAGATATACATGGAGGAGGTTTAATATCCTGACCTAGTGAGATATACATGGAGGAGGTTTAATATCCTGACCTAGTGAGATATACATGGAGAGTTTAATATCCTGACCTAGTGAGATATACATGGAGGAGGTTTAATACCCTGACCTAGTGAGATATACATGGAGGAGGTTTAATATCCTGACCCTAGGGCGAGGAGTCCCAGCCCTGCCCTGCCCTAGGGCGAGGTGTCCCAGCCCTGCCCTGCCCTAGGGCGAGGAGTCCCAGCCCTGCCCTGCCCTAGGGCGAGGAGTCCCGCCCTGCCCTGCCCTAAGGCGAGGAGTCCCAGCCCTGCCCTGCCCTAGGGCGAGGAGTCCCAGCCCTGCCCTGCGGCGAGGAGCCCTGCCCTGCCCTAGGGCGAGGAGTCCCAGCCCTGCCCTGCCCTAGGGCGAGGTGTCTCAGCCCTGCCCTGCCCTAAGGCGAGGTGTCCCAGCCCTGCCCTGCCCTAAGGCAATTTGTCCTGATTGTGGCGCTGTGGGGCCATAGCTTGAACCACGCCATGGCTGATTGCAGCTATATTATGTAAATTTTATTTATACCGTTGATGTTGTACAGGGAGAAGCGGTTGCAGAAGTTAGCCATGTTGGTCTCCTGTCTGAGAGGGGCTTTCTGAGGGGCCTTCTGGGCAGTCTCTGGTCTCCCGTCATCCAGACTCTGTACAGAGGACACAGTATACACCACAAGCATATGAAAATACTACCCACTAAGAAGGTCGTTATAATGCTGAAAATACTACCCACTAAGAAGGTCGTTATAATGCTGAAAATACTACCCACTAAGAAGGTCGTTATAATGCTGAAAATACTACCCACTAAGAAGGTCGCTATAATGTTGGAAAATACTACCAACTAAGAAGGTTGTTATAATGCTGAAAATACTACCCACTAAGAAGGTCGTTATAATGCTGAAAATACTACCCACTAAGAAGGTCGTTATAATGCTGAAAATACTACCCACCAAGAAGGTCGCTATAATGCTGAAAATACTACCCACTAAGAAGGTCGTTATAATGCTGAAAAAATACTTCACCACTAAGAAGGTCGTTATAATGCTGAAAATACTACCCACTAAGAAGGTCGTTATATCAAGAAAATACTACCCACTAAGAATGCTTATAATGCTGAAAATACTACCCACTAAGAAGGTCGTTATAATGCTGAAAATACTACCCACTGGGAAGGTCGCTATAATGCTGAAAATACTACCCACTAAGAAGGTCGTTATAATGCTGAAAATACATGGTAACAAACAATCCATATACATCACTAAATGTCCAGGGTTAGTTATCTGTAGGGGTTAGTTATCTGTGGGGTTAGGGGTTAGTTATCTGTGGGGGTTAGGGTTAGTTATCCAGGGGGCTAGGGTTAGTTATCTGTGGGGGTTAGGGTTAGTTATCTGTGGGGTTAGGGTTAGTTATCTGTGGGGTTAGTGTTAGTTATCTGTGGGGGTTAGGGATATCCTGTGGGGGTTAGGGTTAGTTATCTGTGGGGGTTAGGGTTATTATCTGTGGGGTTAGGGATAGTTATCTGTGGGGTTAGGGTTAGTTATCTGTGGGGAATAGGGTTAGTTATCTGTTAGGGTTGGTTATCTGTTAGGGTTAGTTATCTGTGGGGGTTAGGGATAGTTATCTGTGGGGGTTAGGGTTAGTTATCTGTGGGGGTTAGGGTTAGTTATCTGTGGGGGTTAGGGTTAGTTATCTGTGGGGGTTAGGGTTAGTTATCTGTGGGGTTAGGGTTAGTTATCTGTGGGGGTTAGGGTTAGTTATCTGTGGGGGTTAGGGTTAGTTATCTGTGGGGGTTAGGGTTAGTTATCTGTGGGGGTTAGGGTTAGTTATCTGAGGGGGTTAGGGTTAGTTATCTGTGGGGGTTAGGGATAGTTATCTGTTAGGGTTAGGTATCTGTGGGGGTTAGGGTTAGTTATCTGTGGGGTTAGGGTTAGTTATCTATGGGGGTTAGGGTTAGTTATCTGTTAGGGTTAGTTATCTGTGGGGGTTAGGGTTAGTTATCTGTGGGGGTTAGTTACCTGTGTGAGTTAGGGTTAGTTATCTGTTAGGGTTAGTTACCTGTGAGGGTTAGTTATCTGTGTGAGTTAGGGTTAGTTATCTGTTAGGGTTAGTTATCTGTGTGAGTTAGGGTTAGTTATCTGTGTGAGTTAGGGTTAGTTACCTGTTAGGGTTAGTTATCTGTGTGAGTTGGGGTTAGTCATCTGTGTGAGTTGGGGTTAGTTACCAGTGTGAGTTGGGGTTAGTTACCTGTGTGAGTTGGGGTTAGTTACCTGTGTGAGTTGGGGTTAGTTACCTGTGTGAGTTGGGGTTAGTTACCTGTGTGAGTTGGGGTTAGTTACCTGTGTGAGTTGGGGTTAGTTACCTGTGTGAGTTGGGGTTAGTTACCTGTGTGAGTTAGGGTTAGTTACCTGTGTGAGTTAGGGTTAGTTATCTGTGTGAGTTGGGGTTAGTTATCTGTGTGAGTTGGGGTTAGTTACCTGTGTGAGTTGGGGTTAGTTATCTGTTAGGGTTAGTTACCTGTGAGGGTTAGTTACCTGTGTGAGTTGGGGTTAGTTACATGTTAGGGTTAGTTATCTGTTAGGGTTAGTTACCTGTTAGGGTTAGTTATCTGTGTGAGTTAGGGTTAGTTATCTGTTAGGGTTAGTTACCTGTGAGGGTTAGTTACCTGTGTGAGTTGGGGTTAGTTACATGTTAGGGTTAGTTACCTGTGTGGGTTAGGGTTAGGGTTAGTTACCTGTTAGGGTTAGTTATCTGTGTGAGTTCGGGTTAGTTACCTGTTAGAGTTAGTTACCTGTGAGGGTTAGTTACCTGTGTGAGTTGGGGTTAGTTACCTTTGAGGGTTTGTTACATGTGTGAGTTAGGGTTAGGGTTAGTTATATGTTAGGGTTAGTTACCTGTGAGGGTTAGTTACCTGTGAGGGTTAGTTACCTGTGTGAGTTAGGGTTAGTTATCTGTTAGGGTTAGTTACCTGTGAGGGTTAGTTGTCTGTGTGAGTTAGGGTTAGTTATCTTTGTGAGTTAGGGTTAGTTATCTGTGTGAGTTGGGGTTAGTTACCTGTGTGAGTTAGGGTTAGTTACCTGTGAGGGTTAGTTACCTGTGTGAGTTGGGGTTAGTTACCTGTGAGGGTTAGTTGTCTGTGTGAGTTAGGGTTAGTTATCTTTGTGAGTTAGGGTTAGTTATCTGTGTGAGTTGGGGTTAGTTACCTGTGTGAGTTGGGGTTAGTTATCTGTTAGGGTTAGTTACCTGTGAGGGTTTGTTACATGTGTGAGTTAGGGTTAGTTACCTGTATGAGTTGGGGTTAGTTACCCGTGTGAATTAGGGTTAGTTACCAGTTAGGGTTAGTTACCTGTGTGAGTTAGGGTTAGTTACCTGTTAGGGTTAGTTACCTGTGAGGATTAGTTACCTGTGTCAGTTAGGATTAGTTACCTGTTAGGGTTAGTTACCTGTGTGAGTTAGGGTTAGTTACCTGTTAGGGTTAGTTACCTGTGTGAGTTTATCCAGCTCTCAGCCAGGCTCCAAACATCTTGTCTAGATCCTGATCTTCTTTATCACTGTCCTCCTCTCCTCCATCTGTGTGGTCCAGGTCTTCATCTGACAGCTGCTCCATCTGAAACACACAGGGTAAAGTTCACTACCGGTTGACAGCTGGTCAGTCACTCTCATTCATCTCCAATGGGAACCCAGCATCTCCATGGTAACATCCCTGGAGCAAGTCCACCTGACTGACGAACCCCTGGTCATCACAGCATATGGGCATCCCAAGTCCACCTGACTGACGAACCCCTGGTCATCACAGCATATGGGGCATCCCAAATCCACCTGACTGACGAACCCCTGGTCATCACAGCATATGGGGCATCCCAAGTCCACCTGACTGACGAACCCCTGGTCATCACAGCATATGGGGCATCCCAAGTCCACCTGACTGACGAACCCCTGGTCATCACAGCATATGGGTCATCCCAAGTCCACCTGACTGATGAACCCCTGGTCATCACAGCATATGGGGCATCCCAAATCCACCTGACTGATAAACCCCTGGTCATCACAGCATATGGGGCATCCCAAGTCCACCTAACTGACAAACCCCTGGTCATCACAGCATATGGGTCATCCCAAGTCCACCTGACTGACAAACCCCTGGTCATCACAGCATATGGGTCATCCCAAGTCCACCTGACTGACAAACCCCTGGTCATCACAGCATATGGGTCATCCCAAGTCCACCTGACTGACAAACCCCTGGTCATCACAGCATATGGGGCATCCCAAGTCCACCTGACTGACAAACCCCTGGTCATCACAGCATATGGGGCATCCCAAGTCCACCTGACTGACAAACCCCTGGTCATCACAGCATATGGGGCATCCCAAGTCCACCTGACTGACAAACCCCTGGTCATCACAGCATATGGGGCATCCCAAGTCCACCTGACTGACAAACCCCTGGTCATCACAGCATATGGGGCATCCCAAGTCCACCTGACTGGATAGTGGATAGTCTCCCCGCCTGGAAGTGGGAGAATATTGCATTTTTCAAACACCTGGAAGCTTTTTCATGCAATCTAGAGCCATAATCATTATGCTTAATTATATGTAAAAAAAAATAAATACAATAAAAATGATATTTCTGCATATCTAAGCGTTCGTCTTGAGCCGTCTGTATCCTCCTGACAAAATCCCTGACAACATCTGGGAAACATACTGAAAGGAACGTGAGTCGTATTCAGTACATTTAGTTATTGCTTGCTTCATTAGTTTACCAACCTTACCGGCACTGAAGAATGAGGAGCATCTCCCCTTATTACTGCTTAGTCTCCCCTCTCTGTGAGGAATGAGGAGCATCTCCCCTTATTACTGATTACAGTCTCCCCTCTCTGTGAGGAATGAGGAGCATCTCCCCTTATTACTGCTTACAGTCTCCCCTCTCTGAGAGGAATGAGGAGCATCTCCCCTTATTACTGCTTACAGTCTCCCTCTGAGAGGAATGAGGAGCATCTCCCCTTATTACTGCTTACAGTCTCCCCTCTCTGAGAGGAATGAGGAACATCTCCTTATTACTGCTTACAGTCTCCCCTCTCTGTGAGGAATGAGGAGCATCTCCCCTTATTACTGCTTACAGTCTCCCCCCTCTCTGAGAGGAATGAGGAGCATCTCCCCTTATTACTGCTTACAGTCTCCCCCTCTCTGTGAGGAATGAGGAGCATCTCCCCTTATTACTGCTTACAGTCTCCCCTCTCTGTGAGGAATGAGGAGCATCTCCCCTTATTACTGCTTACAGTCTCCCCTCTCTGTGAGGAATGAGGAGCATCTCCCCTTATTACTGCTTACAGTCTCCCCTCTGTGAGGAATGAGGAGCATCTCCCCTTATTACTGCTTACAGTCTCCCCCTCTCTGAGAGGAATGAGGAGCATCTCCCTTATTACTGCTTACAGTCTCCCCTCTCTGTGAGGAATGAGGAGCATCTCCCCTTATTACTGCTTACAGTCTCCCCTCTCTGTGAGGAATGAGGGAGCATCTCCCCTTATTACTGCTTACAGTCTCCCCTCTCTGTGAGGAATGAGGAGCATCTCCCCTTATTACTGCTTACAGTCTCCCTCTCTGAGGAATGAGGAGCATCTCCCTTATTACTGCTTACAGTCTCCCCTCTCTGTGAGGAATGAGGAGCATCTCCCCTTATTACTGCTTACAGTCTCCCCTCTCTGAGCAATGAGGAGCATCTCCCCTTATTACTGCTTACAGTCTCCCCTCTCTGAGAGGAATGAGGAGCATCTCCCCTTATTACTGCTTACAGTCTCCCCCTCTCTGTGAGGAATGAGGAGCATCTCCCCCTCTCTGAGAGGAATGAGGAGCATCTCCCCTTATTACTGCTTACAGTCTCCCCCTCTCTGTGAGGAATGAGGAGCATCTCCCCTTATTACTGCTTACAGTCTCCCCCTCTCTGTGAGGAATGAGGAGCATCTCCCCTTATTACTGCTTACAGTCTCCCCTCTCTGAGAGGAATGAGGAGCATCTCCCCTTATTACTGCTTACAGTCTCCCCTCTCTGAGAGGAATGAGGAGCATCTCCCCCTCTCTGTGAGGAATGAGGAGCATCTCCCCCTCTCTGTGAGGAATGAGGAGCATCTCCCCTTATTACTGCTTACAGTCTCCCCTCTCTGTGAGGAACGAGGAGCATCTCCCCTTATTACTGCTGACAGTCTCCCCCTCTCTGAGAGGAATGAGGAGCATCTCCCCTTATTACTGCTTACAGTCTCCCCCTCTCTGTGAGGAACGAGGAGCATCTCCCCTTATTACTGCTTACAGTCTCCCCTCTCTGTGAGGAATGAGGAGCATCTCCTTATTACTGCTTACAGTCTCCTCTCTGAGGAATGAGGAGCATCTCCCCTTATTACTGCTTACAGTCTCCCTCTCTGTGAGGAATGAGGAGCATCTCCCTTATTACTGCTTACAGTCTCCCCTCTCTGAGGAATGAGGAACATCTCCCCTTATTACTGCTTACAGTCTCCCCTCTCTGTGAGGAATGAGGAGCATCTCCCCTTATTACTGCTTACAGTCTCCTCTCTGAGAGGAATGAGGAGCATCTCCCCTTATTACTGCTTACAGTCTCCCCTCTCTGAGATGAATGAGGAGCATCTCCCTTATTACTGCTTACAGTCTCCCTCTCTGAGAGGAATGAGGAGCATCTCCCTTATTACTGCTTACAGTCTCCCTCTCTGAGAGGAATGAGGAGCATCTCCCCTCTCTGTGAGGAATGAGGAGCATCTCCCCCTCTCTGTGAGGAATGAGGAGCATCTCCCCTTATTACTGCTTACAGTCTCCCCTCTCTGTGAGGAACGAGGAGCATCTCCCCTTATTACTGCTTACAGTCTCCCCTCTCTGTGAGGAATGAGGAGCATCTCCCCTTATTACTGCTTACAGTCTCCCCTCTCTGAGAGGAATGAGGAGCATCTCCCCCTCTCTGTGAGGAATGAGGAGCATCTCCCCCTCTCTGTGAGGAATGAGGAGCATCTCCCCTTATTACTGCTTACAGTCTCCCCTCTCTGTGAGGAACGAGGAGCATCTCCCAGCTGAGTGTAGTCATTCCTGTGACCCTGATGACCCTAGAAGGAGTACGACACATTGAAACGCAGACGGGGATGACAGAATGGGCGGACATGATACATTCCCTCAGTGACCCTCCATGATCCTGGCTGCTGAGCCCTAGGTCAGGGGTCACGGCACTGGGGTTAACTGTCGCCATAGTAGAGCATCAGAGGCATTAGGGACAGGGTGGGGTTAATACTTAGAAGCTCTCAGGTCTGATGGTGTTCATTAAATGTAGTGCAGGCATCTTCTTCAAAAGTGGGAAAAGGACAAGAGAACATGAGGCCTATACATCCTGTTCTCATGCTGTTGTAAACCAGCTGACGTACAAGAGAACCTGTAACCTGTGTGGTTTCTCCTCTCCTGATCTACCTATGTGGTTTCACCTCTCCTGATCTACCTGCGTGGTTTCTCCTCTCCTGATCTACCTGTGTAGTTTCTCCTCTCCTGATCTACCTGTGTAGTTTCACCTCTCCTGATCTACCTGTGTAGTTTCTCCTCTCCTGATCTACCTGTGTGGTTTCACCTCTCCTGATCTACCTGTGTGGTTTCTCCTCTCCTGATCTACCTGTGTGGTTTCACCTCTCCTGATCTACCTGCGTGGTTTCTCCTCTCCTGATCTACCTGCGTAGTTTCTCCTCTCCTGATCTACCTGCGTAGTTTCACCTCTCCTGATCTACCTGTGTAGTTTCACCTCTCTGATCTACCTGTGTGGTTTCACCTCTCCTGATCTACCTGTGTGGTTTCTCCTCTCCTGATCTACCTGTGTGGTTTCTCCTCTCCTGATCTACCTGTGTGGTTTCTCCTCTCCTGATCTACCTGTGGCGTTTCTCCTCTCCTGATCTACCTGTGGCGTTTCACCTCTCCTGATCTACCTGTGTAGTTTCTCCTCTCCTGATCTACCTGTGTAGTTTCACCTCTCCTGATCTACCTGTGTAGTTTCACCTCTCCTGATCTACCTGTGTGGTTTCACCTCTCCTGATCTACCTGTGTGGTTTCTCCTCTCCTGATCTACCTGTGTGGTTTCACCTCTCCTGATCTACCTGCGTGGTTTCTCCTCTCCTGATCTACCTGCGTAGTTTCTCCTCTCCTGATCTACCTGTGTGGTTTCACCTCTCCTGATCTACCTGTGTGGTTTCACCTCTCCTGATCTACCTGTGTGGTTTCACCTCTCCTGATCTACCTGTGTGGTTTCTCCTCTCCTGATCTACCTGTGGCGTTTCTCCTCTCCTGATCTACCTGTGGCGTTTCTCCTCTCCTGATCTACCTGTGGCGTTTCTCCTCTCTGATCTACCTGTGTGGTTTCTCCTCTCCTGATCTACCTGTGTGGTTTCTCCTCTCCTGATCTACCTGTGTGGTTTCTCCTCTCCTGATCTACCTGTGTGGTTTCTCCTCTCCTGATCTACCTGTGTGGTTTCTCCTCTCCTGATCTACCTGTGTGGTTTCTCCTCTCCTGATCTACCTGCGTGGTTTCACCTCTCCTGATCTACCTGCGTGGTTTCACCTCTCCTGATCTACCTGCGTGGTTTCTCCTCTCCTGATCTACCTGCGTGGTTTCTCCTCTCCTGATCTACCTGCGTGGTTTCTCCTCTCCTGATCTACCTGCGTGGTTTCTCCTCTCCTGATCTACCTGCGTGGTTTCTCCTCTCCTGATCTACCTGCGTGGTTTCTCCTCTCCTGATCTACCTGCGTGGTTTCACCTCTCCTGATCTACCTGCGTGGTTTCACCTCTCCTGATCTACCTGTGTGGTTTCTCCTCTCCTGATCTACCTGTGTGGTTTCTCCTCTCCTGATCTACCTGTGTGGTTTCTCCTCTCCTGATCTACCTGTGTGGTTTCTCCTCTCCTGATCTACCTGTGTGGTTTCTCCTCTCCTGATCTACCTGTGTGGTTTCTCCTCTCCTGATCTACCTGTGTGGTTTCTCCTCTCCTGATCTACCTGTGTGTAGCCTTTTCTGATTTTCATGCATTTAGTGACAGGCCATGTCCACTTCATTGACATACTAATCTGGAGAATATTGCATTGAGACACCTAGGTCCATAGATACCACATATCAAGTTTCACACGCCAGTCACTCGGTGCCAGAGGAGTACCGTTTTTTGGTGTTTTTACCTAAATTATAAAATGTCGGACCTTCCAGGTCCTTGAGGCTTCGCTGCTGAACCCCTAATGATAATAATAAACACCAAGAAATACAACTGGGTTTCACCAGATTCGCTGCTTGAACCCCTACAAATACAGGCCCTCAGAAAGTATTCAAACTCCTTGACTTCTTCTACATTTAGTTACATCCGGAATTAAAAATGGATGAAAACTGTTTTCCCCCCTCACCCATCTACACACAATACGTTTGGGGAAAATCCAACACTTTGTATCAGGACAAAGATCAATTATTTTTGTCCAGTTTTACTTTAGTGCCTTACTACAAACAGGATGCAGGTTTTAGAATAGATTTTCCTGTACTGGCTTCCTTTTCACTGTGTCATTTAGGTTAGTATTATGGAGTAACTACAATGTTGTTGATCCATCCTCAGTTGTCTCCCATCACAGCCATTCAACTCTGTAACTGTTTTAAAGTCACCATTGGCCTCATTGTGAAATCCCTAAATGGTTTCCTTCCTCTCCGGCAACTGAGTTAGTATTGACGCCTGTATTTCTGTGACTGGGTGTATTGATACACCATCCAAAGTCTAATTAATAACTTCCTCATGCTCAAAGGGATATCCAATGCTTTTTATTTTTACCCATCTACCAATCGGTGCCCTTCTTTGTGAGGCATTGGAAAACCTCCCTGGTCTTTGTGGTTTAATTTGTGTTTGAAATTCACTGCTCGACTGAGGGACCTTACAGGTAATTGTATGTGTGGGGTAGAGAGATGAGGTAGTCATTCAAACATCATGTTAAACACTATTATTGCACAGAGAGTCCATGCAACTTCAGCACATTTCTCCTCCTGAACCTATTTAGCCCATAGCCAAAGGGGTTGAAAACTTTGAGTCAAGACATGTCTGCTTTGCATTTTTAATGAAGGTGTCTACAAACATATTTCCAGTTTGACATTAGTTATTATATTATTGTGCATTGTGTGTAAACCAGTGACACAAAGTGTGTCTGTAGCATAACAACGTGGGAGAAGTCAAGGGGTCTGAATACTTTCTGAAGGCTCTGTGTATCATATACATCTGAGAGGCACAAACAAACAGAACCGACACCGAGGAAGTTTAGATGTGAGACGTAAACAGCCCCAAAGCTGAGGCAGTCTAGCTGTGAGACGTAAACAGCCCCGAAGCTGAGGCAGTCTAGCTGTGAGACGTAAACAGCCCCGAAGCTGAGGCAGTCTAGCTGTGAGACGTAAACAGCCCCGAAGCTGAGGCAGTCTAGCTGTGAGACGTAAACAGCCCCAAAGCTGAGGCAGTCTAGCTGTGAGACGTAAACAGCCCCGAAGCTGAGGCAGTCTAGCTGTGAGACGTAAACAGCCCCGAAGCTGAGGCAGTCTAGCTGTGAGACGTAAACAGCCCCGAAGCTGAGGCAGTCTAGCTGTGAGACGTAAACAGCCCCGAAGCTGAGGCAGTCTAGCTGTGAGACGTAAACAGCCCCGAAGCTGAGGCAGTCTAGCTGTGAGACGTAAACAGCCCCAAAGCTGAGGCAGTCTAGCTGTGAGACGTAAACAGCCCCGAAGCTGAGGCAGTCTAGCTGTGAGACGTAAACAGCCCCGAAGCTGAGGCAGTCTAGCTGTGAGACGTAAACAGCCCCGAAGCTGAGGCAGTCTAGCTGTGAGATGTAAACAGCCCCGAAGCTGAGGCAGTCTAGCTGTGAGACGTAAACAGCCCCGAAGCTGAGGCAGTCTAGCTGTGAGACGTAAACAGCCCCGAAGCTGAGGCAGTCTAGCTGTGAGACGTAAACAGCCCCGAAGCTGAGGCAGTCTAGCTGTGAGACGTAAACAGCCCCGAAGCTGAGGCAGTCTAGCTGTGAGTTGTAAACAGCCCCGAAGCTGAGGCAGTCTAGCTGTGAGACGTAAACAGCCCCGAAGCTGAGGCAGTCTAGCTGTGAGTTGTAAACAGCCCCGAAGCTGAGGCAGTCTAGCTGTGAGACGTAAAGGCTCAGAGAAAGGAGTTTAATATTGACAGGCCGTAATACACTTTAACCAATGAGTCAGACGTGGTTCCGATAACGGAGAGAGAGATATGACTCTCCAGACGTCCTAGCAGAGTAGCCGACGGACTGGAAACTGTGTAATAAAGCAGGGAATGTAGTGAGCAGTGTACAGTATACACTAGCTTTATCATGCACTGGAGTCAGTGAGTGCATCCCAAGTGGCACCCTATTCCCTATGTAGTGCACTACTTTTTAACAGAGCCCTGTGGCACCCTATTCCCTATATAGTGCACTACTTTTTAACAGAGCCCTATGGCACCCTATTCCCCCTATTCCCTATGTAGTGCACTACTTTTGGCCAGGACCCATAGGGAGTGCACTATATAGGGAATAAGGTGCTTTTAGAGACCGACCAGTAGAGGCTCCTCCACACTGCAGCAGGACACACTAGACTAGAGGGTTTTCTGTCTCCTGAACTGTCTCAAAGACACCAGGCCATAAATCAATCCTCTCAACCTCTGCCTGAGGTAGCCTCGAGACTTGACGTTTGGCATTCAGGCCAAGGAGTTCAATCTTGGTTTCATCAGACCAGAGAATCTTGTTTCTCATGGTCTGAGTCATTTCGGTGCCTCTTGGCAAACTCCAAGCGGGCTGTCATGTGCCTTTTACTGAGGAGTGGCTTCCGTCTGGCCACTCTACCATAAAGGCCTGATTGGTGGAGTGCTGCAGAGATGGGAGAACCTTCCAGAAGGACAACCATCTCCACAGAGGAACTCTGGAGCTGTGTCAGAGTGACCATGACCAAGGCCCTTTTTGGTAACTTTCCCTAGATCTGTGCCTCGACACAATCCCGTCTCGGAGCTCTACGGACAATTCCTTCGACCTCATGGCTTGGTTTTTGCTCTGACATGCACTGTCAACTGTGGGACCTTATAAAAACAGGATGCACCGGAGTCTCGTAGTAAAGGGTCTGAATACGGACTTAAATACGTATCTTCTTACGATTTTAAAAACATTAGGGAAAAATGACGTGGTGGCGGTGCTCTCCCTAGCCTAACGTGGTGGCGGTGCTCTCCCTAGCCTGACGTGGTGGCGGTGCTCTCCCTAGCCTGACGTGGTGGCGGTGCTCTCCCTAGCAGGACGTGGCGGTGCTCTCCCTAGCAGGACGTGGCGGTGCTCTCCCTAGCAGGACGTGGCGGTGCTCTCCCTAGCAGGACCTGGCGGTGCTCTCCCTAGCAGGACCTGGCGGTGCTCTCCCTAGCAGGACCTGGCGGTGCTCTCCCTAGCAGGACCTGGCGGTGCTCTCCCTAGCAGGACCTGGCGGTGCTCTCCCTAGCAGGACCTGGCGGTGCTCTCCCTAGCCTGACGTGGTGGCGGTGCTCACCCTAGCCTGACGTGGTGGCGGTGCTCTCCCTAGCAGGACGTGGTGGCGGTGCTCTCCCTAGCAGGACGTGGCGGTGCTCTCCCTAGCCTGACGTGGTGGCGGTGCTCTCCCTAGCAGGACGTGGCGGTGCTCTCCCTAGCCTGACGTGGTGGCGGTGCTCTCCCTAGCAGGACGTGGCGGTGCTCTCCCTAGCCTGACGTGGTGGCGGTGCTCTCCCTAGCAGGACGTGGCGGTGCTCTCCCTAGCCTGACGTGGCGGTGCTCTCCCTAGCAGGACGTGGCGGTGCTCTCCTAGCCTGACGTGGTGGCGGTGCTCTCCCTAGCAGGACGTGGCGGTGCTCTCCCTAGCCTGACGTGGTGGCGGTGCTCTCCCTAGCAGGACGTGGCGGTGCTCTCCCTAGCCTGACGTGGCGGTGCTCTCCCTAGCAGGACGTTGCGGTGCTCTCCCTAGCAGGACGTGGCGGTGCTCTCCCTAGCAGGACCTGGCGGTGCTCTCCCTAGCAGGACCTGGCGGTGCTCTCCCTAGCAGGACCTGGCGGTGCTCTCCCTAGCAGGACCTGGCGGCGCTCTCCCTAGCAGGACGTGGCGGTGCTCTCCCTAGCCTGACGTGGTGGCGGTGCTCTCCCTAGCCTGACGTGGTGGCGGTGCTCTCCCTAGCAGGACGTGGTGGCGGTGCTCTCCCTAGCAGGACGTGGTGACGGTGCTCTCCCTAGCAGGACGTGGTGACGGTGCTCTCCCTAGCAGGACGTGGCGGTGCTCTCCCTAGCCTGACGTGGTGGCGGTGCTCTCCCTAGCAGGACGTGGCGGTGCTCTCCCTAGCCTGACGTGGTGGCGGTGCTCTCCCTAGCAGGACGTGGTGGCGGTGCTCTCCCTAGCAGGACGTGGCGGTGCTCTCCCTAGCAGGACGTGGCGGTGCTCTCCCTGGCCTGACGTGGTGGCGATGCTCTGCATTGCAGGACGTGGCGGTGCTCTCCCTAGCAGGACGTGGTGGCGGTGCTCTCCCTAGCAGGACCTGGCGGTGCTCTCCCTAGCCTGACGTGGTGGCGGTGCTCACCCTAGCCTGACGTGGTGGCGGTGCTCTCCCTAGCAGGACGTGGTGGCGGTGCTCTCCCTAGCAGGACGTGGCGGTGCTCTCCCTAGCCTGACGTGGTGGCGGTGCTCTCCCTAGCAGGACGTGGCGGTGCTCTCCCTAGCCTGACGTGGTGGCGGTGCTCTCCCTAGCAGGACGTGGTGGCGGTGCTCTCCCTAGCAGGACGTGGCGGTGCTCTCCCTAGCCTGACGTGGCGGTGCTCTCCCTAGCAGGACGTGGCGGTGCTCTCCCTAGCCTGACGTGGTGGCGGTGCTCTCCCTAGCAGGACGTGGCGGTGCTCTCCCTAGCCTGACGTGGTGGCGGTGCTCTCCCTAGCAGGACGTGGCGGTGCTCTCCCTAGCCTGACGTGGCGGTGCTCTCCCTAGCAGGACGTTGCGGTGCTCTCCCTAGCAGGACGTGGCGGTGCTCTCCCTAGCAGGACCTGGCGGTGCTCTCCCTAGCAGGACCTGGCGGTGCTCTCCCTAGCAGGACCTGGCGGCGCTCTCCCTAGCAGGACGTGGCGGTGCTCTCCCTAGCCTGACGTGGTGGCGGTGCTCTCCCTAGCCTGACGTGGTGGCGGTGCTCTCCCTAGCAGGACGTGGTGGCGGTGCTCTCCCTAGCAGGACGTGGTGACGGTGCTCTCCCTAGCAGGACGTGGTGACGGTGCTCTCCCTAGCAGGACGTGGTGACGGTGCTCTCCCTAGCCTGACGTGGTGGCGGTGCTCTCCCTAGCAGGACGTGGCGGTGCTCTCCCTAGCCTGACGTGGTGGCGGTGCTCTCCCTAGCAGGACGTGGCGGTACTCTCCCTAGCCTGACGTGGCGGTGATCTCCCTAGCAGGTCGTGGTGGCGGTGCTCTCCCTAGCAGGACGTGGCGGTGCTCTCCCTAGCCTGACGTGGTGGTGGTGCTCTCCCTAGCAGGACGTGGCGGTGCTCTCCCTAGCCTGACGTGGCGGTGCTCTCCCTAGCAGGACGTGGCGGTGCTCTCCTAGCCTGACGTGGTGGCGGTGCTCTCCCTAGCCTGACGTGGTGGCGGTGCTCTCCCTAGCCTGACGTGGTGGCGGTGCTCTCCCTAGCCGGACGTGGCGGTGCTCTCCCTAGCCGGACGTGGCGGTGCTCTCCCTAGCCGGACGTGGCGGTGCTCTCCCTAGCCGGACCTGGCGGTGCTCTCCCTAGCAGGACCTGGCGGTGCTCTCCCTAGCAGGACCTGGCGGTGCTCTCCCTAGCAGGACCTGGCGGTGCTCTCCCTAGCAGGACGTGGCGGTGCTCTCCCTAGCCTGACGTGGCGGTGCTCTCCCTAGCAGGACGTGGCGGTGCTCTCCCTAGCCTGACGTGGTGGCGGTGCTCTCCCTAGCAGGACGTGGTGGCGGTGCTCTCCCTAGCCGGACGTGGTGGCGGTGCTCTCCCTAGCCGGACGTGGTGGCGGTGCTCTCCCTAGCCGGACGTGGTGGCGGTGCTCTCCCTAGCCGGACGTGGTGGCGGTGCTCTCCCTAGCCGGACGTGGTGGCGGTGCTCTCCCTAGCCGGACGTGGCGGTGCTCTCCCTAGCAGGACGTGGCGGTGCTCTCCCTAGCAGGACCTGGCGGTGCTCTCCCTAGCAGGACCTGGCGGTGCTCTCCCTAGCAGGACGTGGCGGTGCTCTCCCTAGCAGGACGTGGCGGTGCTCTCCCTAGCAGGACGTGGCGGCGCTCTCCCTAGCAGGACGTGGCGGCGCTCTCCCTAGCAGGACGTGGCGGCGCTCTCCCTAGCCTGGCGTGGTGGCGGTGCTCTCCCTAGCAGGACGTGGCGGTGCTCTCCCTAGCCTGACGTGGCGGTGCTCTCCCTAGCAGGACGTGGCGGCGCTCTCCCTAGCAGGACGTGGCGGCGCTCTCCCTAGCAGGACGTGGCGGTGCTCTCCCTAGCCTGGCGTGGTGGCGGTGCTCTCCCTAGCAGGACGTGGCGGTGCTCACCCTAGCCTGACGTGGCGGCGCTCTCCCTAGCCTGGCGTGGTGGCGGTGCTCTCCCTAGCAGGACGTGGCGGTGCTCTCCCTAGCCTGACGTGGCGGTGCTCTCCCTAGCAGGACGTGGCGGCGCTCTCCCTAGCAGGACGTGGCGGCGCTCTCCCTAGCAGGACGTGGCGGTGCTCTCCCTAGCCTGGCGTGGTGGCGGTGCTCTCCCTAGCAGGACGTGGCGGTGCTCACCCTAGCCTGACGTGGCGGCGCTCTCCCTAGCAGGACGTGGCGGCGCTCTCCCTAGCCTGACGTGGCGGCGCTCTCCCTAGCAGGACGTGGCGGCGCTCTCCCTAGCAGGACGTGGCGGCGCTCTCCCTAGCAGGACGTGGCGGCGCTCTCCCTAGCAGGACGTGGCGGCGCTCTCCCTAGCAGGACGTGGCGGCGCTCTCCCTAGCAGGACGTGGCGGCGCTCTCCCTAGCCTGGCGTGGTGGCGGTGCTCTCCCTAGCAGGACGTGGCGGTGCTCTCCCTAGCCTGACGTGGCGGTGCTCTCCCTAGCAGGACGTGGCGGCGCTCTCCCTAGCAGGACGTGGCGGCGCTCTCCCTAGCAGGACGTGGCGGTGCTCTCCCTAGCCTGGCGTGGTGGCGGTGCTCTCCCTAGCAGGACGTGGCGGTGCTCACCCTAGCCTGACGTGGCGGCGCTCTCCCTAGCAGGACGTGGCGGCGCTCTCCCTAGCCTGACGTGGCGGCGCTCTCCCTAGCAGGACGTGGCGGCGCTCTCCCTAGCAGGACGTGGCGGCGCTCTCCCTAGCAGGACGTGGCGGCGCTCTCCCTAGCAGGACGTGGCGGCGCTCTCCCTAGCAGGACGTGGCGGCGCTCTCCCTAGCAGGACGTGGCGGCGCTCTCCCTAGCAGGACGTGGCGGCGCTCTCCCTAGCAGGACGTGGCGGCGCTCTCCCTAGCAGGACGTGGCGGCGCTCTCCCTAGCAGGACGTGGCGGCGCTCTCCCTAGCAGGACGTGGCGGCGCTCTCCCTAGCAGGACGTGGCGGTGCTCTCCCAAGCCTGACGTGGTGGCGGTGCTCTCCCAAGCCTGACGTGGTGGCGGTGCTCTCCCAAGCCTGACGTGGTGGCGGTGTTCTCCCTAGCAGGACGTGGCGATGCTCTCCCTAGCCTGACGTGGCGGTGCTCTCCCTAGCAGGACGTGGCGGTGCTCTCCCTAGCAGGACGTGGAGGCGGTGCTCTCCCTAGCAGGACGTGGAGGCGGTGCTCTCCCTAGCAGGACGTGGAGGCGGTGCTCTCCCTAGCAGGACGTGGAGGCGGTGCTCTCCCTAGCAGGACGTGCTCTCCCTAGCAGGACGTGGCGGCGGTGCTCTCCCTAGCAGGACGTGGCGGCGGTGCTCTCCCTAGCAGGACGTGGCGGCGGTGCTCTCCCTAGCAGGACGTGGCGGTGCTCTCCCTAGCAGGACGTGGCGGTGCTCTCCCTAGCAGGACGTGGCGGTGCTCTCCCTAGCCTGGCGTGGTGGCGGTGCTCTCCCTAGCAGGACGTGGCGGCGCTCTCCCTAGCCTGACGTGGCGGCGCTCTCCCTAGCAGGACGTGGCGGTGCTCTCCCTAGCAGGACGTGGCGGTGCTCTCCCTAGCAGGACGTGGCGGTGCTCTCCCTAGCAGGACGTGGCGGCGCTCTCCCTAGCAGGACGTGGCGGCGCTCTCCCTAGCCTGACGTGGCGGCGCTCTCCCTAGCAGGACGTGGCGGCGCTCTCCCTAGCAGGACGTGGCGGCGCTCTCCCTAGCAGGACGTAGCGGCGCTCTCCCTAGCAGGACGTGGAGGCGGCGCTCTCCTTAGCAGGACGTGGAGGCGGTGCTCTCCCTAGCAGGACGTGGAGGCGGTGCTCTCCCTAGCAGGACGTGGAGGCGGTGCTCTCCCTAGCAGGACGTGGAGGCGGTGCTCTCCCTAGCAGGACGTGGAGGCGGTGCTCTCCCTAGCAGGACGTGGAGGCGGTGCTCTCCCTAGCAGGACGTGGAGCGGTCCTCTCCCTAGCAGGATGTGGAGGCGGTGCTCTCCCTAGCAGGACGTGGAGCGGTGCTCTCCCTAGCAGGACGTGGAGGCGGTGCTCTCCCTAGCAGGACGTGGCGGTACTCTCCCTAGCAGGACGTGGAGGCGGTGCTCTCCCTAGCAGGACGTGGAGGCGGTGCTCTCCCTAGCAGGACGTGGAGGCGGTGCTCTCCCTAGCAGGACGTGGAGGCGGTGCTCTCCCTAGCAGGACGTGGAGGCGGTGCTCTCCCTAGCAGGACGTGCTCTCCCTAGCAGGACGTGCTCTCCCTAGCAGGACGTGCTCTCCCTAGCAGGACGTGGCGGTACTCTCCCTAGCAGGACGTGGCGGTGCTCTCCCTAGCAGGACGTGGCGGTGCTCTCCCTAGCAGGACGTGGCGGTGCTCTCCCTAGCCTGACGTGGCGGTGCTCTCCCTAGCCTGACGTGGCGGTGCTCTCCCTAGCAGGACGTGGCGGCGCTCTCCCTAGCCTGACGTGGCGGTGCTCTCCCTAGCCTGACGTGGCGGTGCTCTCCCTAGCAGGACGTGGCGGTGCTCTCCCTAGCAGGACGTGGCGGTGCTCTCCCTAGCAGGACGTGGCGGCGCTCTCCCTAGCCTGACGTGGCGGCGCTCTCCCTAGCAGGACGTGGCGGCGCTCTCCCTAGCAGGACGTGGCGGCGCTCTCCCTAGCAGGACGTGGAGGCGGCGCTCTCCCTAGCAGGACGTGGAGGCGGTGCTCTCCCTAGCAGGACGTGGAGGCGGTGCTCTCTCTAGCAGGACGTGGAGGCGGTCCTCTCCCTAGCAGGATGTGGAGGCGGTGCTCTCCCTAGCAGGACGTGGAGGCGGTGCTCTCCCTAGCAGGACGTGGAGGCGGTGCTCTCCCTAGCAGGACGTGGAGGCGGTGCTCTCCCTAGCAGGACGTGGAGGCGGTGCTCTCCCTAGCAGGACGTGGAGGCGGTGCCCTCCCTAGCAGGACGTGGAGGCGGTGCTCTCCCTAGCAGGACGTGGAGGCGGTGCTCTCCCTAGCAGGACGTGGAGGCGGTGCTCTCCCTAGCAGGACGTGGAGGCGGTGCTCTCCCTAGCAGGACGTGGAGGCGGTCCTCTCCCTAGCAGGATGTGGAGGCGGTGCTCTCCCTAGCAGGACGTGGAGGCGGTGCTCTCCCTAGCAGGACGTGGAGGCGGTGCTCTCCCTAGCAGGACGTGGCGGTACTCTCCCTAGCAGGACGTGGAGGCGGTGCTCTCCCTAGCAGGACGTGGAGGCGGTGCTCTCCCTAGCAGGACGTGGAGGCGGTGCTCTCCCTAGCAGGACGTGCTCTCCCTAGCAGGACGTGCTCTCCCTAGCAGGACGTGGCGGCGGTGCTCTCCCTAGCAGGACGTGGCGGTGCTCTCCCTAGCAGGACGTGGCGGTGCTCTCCCTAGCAGGACGTGGCGGTGCTCTCCCTAGCAGGACGTGGCGGTGCTCTCCCTAGCCTGACGTGGCGGTGCTCTCCCTAGCCTGACGTGGCGGTGCTCTCCCTAGCAGGACGTGGCGGCGCTCTCCATAGCAGGACGTGGCGGCGCTCTCCCTAGCCTGACGTGGCGGCGCTCTCCCTAGCAGGACGTGGCGGCGCTCTCCCTAGCAGGACGTGGCGGCGCTCTCCCTAGCAGGACGTGGAGGCGGCGCTCTCCTTAGCAGGACGTGGAGGCGGTGCTCTCCCTAGCAGGACGTGGAGGCGGTGCTCTCCCTAGCAGGACGTGGAGGCGGTGCTCTCCCTAGCAGGACGTGGAGGCGGTGCTCTCTCTAGCAGGACGTGGAGGCGGTCCTCTCCCTAGCAGGACGTGGAGGCGGTGCTCTCCCTAGCAGGACGTGGAGGCGGTGCTCTCCCTAGCAGGACGTGGCGGTGCTCTCCCTAGCCTGGCGTGGCGGCGGCGCTCTCTCTAGCCTAGCTATCTAGCTATCCTCTCTGCTTTGGCCTCCACAGCTATCCTCTCTGCCAGGGTATCCTCTCTCCTTTGGCCTCCACAGCTATCCTCTCTGCCAGGGTATCCTCTCTCCTTTGGCCTCCACAGCTATCCTCTCTGCCAGGGTATCCTCTCTCCTTTGGCCTCCACAGCTATCCTCTCTGCCAGGGTATCCTCTCTCCCTTGGCCTCCACAGCTATCCTCTCTGCCAGGGTATCCTCTCTCCTTTGGCCTCCACAGGTATCCTCTATCCCTTGGCCTCCACAGCTATCCTCTCTCCCTTGGCCTCCACAGGTATCCTCTATCCCTTGGCCTCCACAGCTATCCTCTCTCCCTTGGCCTCCACAGCTATCCTCTCTGCCAGGGTATCCTCTCTCCCTTGGCCTCCACAGGTATCCTCTCTCCCTTGGCCTCCACAGCTATCCTCTCTGCCAGGGTATCCTCTCTCCTTTGGCCTCCACAGGTATCCTCTATCCCTTGGCCTCCACAGGTATCCTCTATCCCTTGGCCTCCACAGGTATCCTCTATCCCTTGGCCTCCACAGGTATCCTCTATCCCTTGGCCTCCACAGGTATCCTCTATCCCTTGGCCTCCACAGGTATCCTCTATCCCTTGGCCTCCACAGGTATCCTCTATCCCTTGGCCTCCACAGGTATCCTCTATCCCTTGGCCTCCACAGGTATCCTCTATCCCTTGGCCTCCACAGGTATCCTCTATCCCTTGGCCTCCACAGGTATCCTCTATCCCTTGGCCTCCACAGGTATCCTCTCTCCCTTGGCCTCCACAGCTATCCTCTCTCCCTTGGCCTCCACAGCTATCCTCTCTGCCAGGGTATCCTCTCTCCCTTGGCCTCCACAGGTATCCTCTCTGCCAGGGTATCCTCTCTCCCTTGGCCTCCACAGCTATCCTCTCTGCCAGGGTATCCTCTCTCCCTTGGCCTCCACAGGTATCCTCTATCCCTTGGCCTCCACAGCTATCCTCTATCCCTTGGCCTCCACAGCTATCCTCTCTACCTTGGCCTCCACAGCTATCCTCTCTCCTTTGGCCTCCACAGCTATCCTCTCTGCCAGGGTATCCTCTCTCCCTTGGCCTCCACAGGTATCCTCTATCCCTTGGCCTCCACAGGTATCCTCTATCCCTTGGCCTCCACAGCTATCCTCTCTCCCTTGGCCTCCACAGCTATCCTCTCTCCCTTGGCCTCCACAGCTATCCTCTCTCCCTTGGCCTCCACAGCTATCCTCTCTCCCTTGGCCTCCACAGCTATCCTCTCTCCCTTGGCCTCCACAGCTATCCTCTCTCCCTTGGCCTCCACAGCTATCCTCTCTCCCTTGGCCTCCACAGCTATCCTCTCTCCCTTGGCCTCCACAGCTATCCTCTCTCCTTTGGCCTCCACAGCTATCCTCTCTGCCAGGGTATCCTCTCTCCCTTGGCCTCCACAGCTATCCTCTCTCCCTTGGCCTCCACAGGTATCCTCTCTCCCTTGGCCTCCACAGGTATCCTCTCTCCCTTGGCCTCCACAGCTATCGTCTCTCCCTTGGCCTCCACAGCTATCCTCTCTCCTTTGGCCTCCACAGCTATCCTCTCTGCCAGGGTATCCTCTCTCCCTTGGCCTCCACAGCTATCCTCTCTCCCTTGGCCTCCACAGCTATCGTCTCTCCCTTGGCCTCCACAGCTATCCTCTCTCCTTTGGCCTCCACAGCTATCCTCTCTGCCAGGGTATCCTCTCTCCCTTGGCCTCCACAGCTATCCTCTCTCCCTTGGCCTCCACAGCTATCCTCTCTCCCTTGGCCTCCACAGGTATCCTCTCTCCCTTGGCCTCCACAGGTATCCTCTCTCCCTTGGCCTCCACAGGTATCCTCTCTCCCTTGGCCTCCACAGGTATCCTCTCTCCCTTGGCCTCCACAGCTATCCTCTCTCCTTTGGCCTCCACAGCTATCCTCTCTGCCAGGGTATCCTCTCTCCCTTGGCCTCCACAGCTATCCTCTCTCCCTTGGCCTCCACAGGTATCCTCTCTCCCTTGGCCTCCACAGGTATCCTCTCTCCCTTGGCCTCCACAGCTATCCTCTCTGCCAGGGTATCCTCTCTCCCTTGGCCTCCACAGCTATCCTCTCTCCCTTGGCCTCCACAGCTATCCTCTCTCTACCTTACAGTACACCAGGGGGTTTCCTAGTGCACCTTACAGTACACCAGGGGGTTTCCTACTGCACCTTACAGTACACCAGGGGGTTTCCTACTGCACCTTACAGTACACCAGGGGGTTTCCTACTGCACCTTACAGTACACCAGGGGGTTTCCTACTGCACCTTACAGTACACCAGGGGTTTCCTACTGCACCTTACAGTACACCAGGGGTTTCCTACTGCACCTTACAGTACACCAGGGGTTTCCTACTGCACCTTACAGTACACCAGGGGTTTCCTACTGCACCTTACAGTACACCAGGGGTTTCCTACTGCACCTTACAGTACACCAGGGGTTTCCTACTGCACCTTACAGTACACCAGGGGTTTCCTACTGCACCTTACAGTACACCAGGGGTTTCCTACTGCACCTTACAGTACACCAGGGGTTTCCTACTGCACCTTACAGTACACCAGGGGTTTCCTACTGCACCTTACAGTACACCAGGGGTTTCCTACTGCACCTTACAGTACACCAGGGGTTTCCTACTGCACCTTACAGTACACCAGGGGTTTCCTACTGCACCTTACAGTACACCAGGGGTTTCCTACTGCACCTTACAGTACACCAGGGGTTTCCTACTGCACCTTACAGTACACCAGGGGTTTCCTACTGCACCTTACAGTACACCAGGGGTTTCCTACTGCACCTTACAGTACACCAGGGGTTTCCTACTGCACCTTACAGTACACCAGGGGTTTCCTACTGCACCTTACCGTACACCAGGGGTTTCCTACTGCACCTTACCGTACACCAGGGGTTTCCTACTGCACCTTACCGTACACCAGGGGGTTTCCTACTGCACCTTACAGTACACCAGGGGTTTCCTACTGCACCTTACAGTACACCAGGGGTTTCCTACTGCACCTTACAGTACACCAGGGGTTTCCTACTGCACCTTACAGTACACCAGGGGTTTCCTACTGCACCTTACAGTACACCAGGGGTTTCCTACTGCACCTTACAGTACACCAGGGGTTTCCTACTGCACCTTACAGTACACCAGGGGGTTTCCTACTGCACCTTACAGTACACCAGGGGGTTTCCTACTGCACCTTACAGTACACCAGGGGGTTTCCTACTGCACCTTACAGTACACCAGGGGGTTTCCTACTGCACCTTACAGTACACCAGGGGGTTTCCTACTGCACCTTACAGTACACCAGGGGGTTTCCTACTGCACCTTACAGTACACCAGGGGGTTTCCTACTGCACCTTACAGTACACCAGGGGGTTTCCTACTGCACCTTACAGTACACCAGGGGGTTTCCTACTGCACCTTACAGTACACCAGGGGGTTTCCTACTGCACCTTACAGTACACCAGGGGGTTTCCTACTGCACCTTACAGTACACCAGGGGGTTTCCTACTGTACCTTACAGTACATCAGGGGGTTTCCTACTGTACCTTACAGTACATCAGGGGGTTTCCTACTGTACCTTACAGTACATCAGGGGGTTTCCTACTGTACCTTACAGTACATCAGGGGGTTTCCTACTGTACCTTACAGTACATCAGGGGGTTTCCTACTGTATCTTACAGTACATCAGGGGGTTTCCTACTGTATCTTACAGTACATCAGGGGGTTTCCTACTGTATCTTACAGTACATCAGGGGGTTTCCTACTGTATCTTACAGTACATCAGGGGGTTTCCTACTGTATCTTACAGTACATCAGGGGGTTTCCTACTGTATCTTACAGTACATCAGGGGGTTTCCTACTGTATCTTACAGTACATCAGGGGGTTTCCTACTGTATCTTACAGTACATCAGGGGGTTTCCTACTGTATCTTACAGTACATCAGGGGGTTTCCTACTGTATCTTACAGTACATCAGGGGGTTTCCTACTGTATCTTACAGTACATCAGGGGGTTTCCTACTGTATCTTACAGTAGATCAGGGGGTTTCCTACTGTATCTTACAGTAGATCAGGGGGTTTCCTACTGTATCTTACAATACATCAGGGGGTTTCAGTACATCAGGGTCCCTACTGTAGCTTACAGCAGGCCTCTGACTGGAGCCTTGTTTTCTAGCTCATCTGTAGTCTGTACCCACTAACAGTTTTTGTCCAGAACTGCTCCTTCATCCCTGCCAAGGTATCTCTCTCTCTCTCTCTCTCTAGTCTCCGGGTATAATCTAGCCCACTGTGATTCCTGCGTAGTTAGCTTCTGGAGCTAATGGTGTAAATCTCAGGCCCCCTCTGTGGGATCTCTGGTGCTCAAGCGACAGAGCGAGCGAGAGAGAGAGAGCGAGAGAGAGAGAGAGAGAGAGATGTCCTATCCCTGCTGAGAGCCTGTTCAGCCTGGGACACCAATAGAAGAAAGGATGATGGATGGAGCCAACTAGCCACCACACTCCTGAACAATACTTCAAGATAGTGTTTAACATGAAGGGTCCTAGTTTTGAGAAATATTAGTATTTTCTAATTATCAAAAATATGACAAATTATATTATTAAAATGTTACTTGTGAAGCAAGAGTCCCTCACTTTAAATATTCAACACACTTTGATAATTTGGAGAGTTCCTCCTCTTCTAAACTGTTGAAGCTAGAAACATCATTCAAACTTTAAAAAGTGCAGACCGGTCTGGAATAGTGTGCTTGTATACAAACACGACATCGGACACCCCTTCAAATGAGTGGATTCTATTTCAGCCACACCGGTTGCGAGTACACGGCCATGCAATCTCCATAGACAAACATCGGCGGTAGAATGGACCTTACTGAAGAGCTCAGTGACGTTCAACGTGGCACCGTCATAGGATGCCACCTTTCCAACAAGTCAGTTCGTCACATTTCTGCCCTGCTAGAGTGGCCCCCTTGTCAACTGTAAGTGTCATTGTTAAGTGGAAATGTCTAGGAGGATCAACGGCTCAACCTTGAAGAGTGTGTACTTCCGGCGCCGACTGAGATGGCCACCTCGCTTCGCGTTCCCAGGAAACTATGCAGTTTTTTGTTTTTTTACGTGTTATTTCTTACATTAGTAGCCCAGGTCATCTTAGGTTTCATTACATACAGTCGAGAAGAACTGGCTTCCAGTTGAAGCTCGCATCCGCTACAAGACCATGGTGCTTGCCTACGGAGCTGTGAGGGGAACGGCACCTCAGTACCTCCAGGCTCTGATCAGGCCCTACACCCAAACAAGGGCACTGCGTTCATCCACCTCTGGCCTGCTCGCCTCCCTACCACTGAGGAAGTACAGTTCCCGCTCAGCCCAGTCAAAACTGTTCGCTGCTCTGGCCCCCCAATGGTGGAACAAACTCCCTCACGACGCCAGGACAGCGGAGTCAATCACCACCTTCCGGAGACACCTGAAACCCCACCTCTTCAAGGAATACCTAGGATAGGGTAAGTAAGGGTAAGTAATCCTTCTCACCCACCCCCCCTTCTCCCCCAAAAAAAAATATTTAGATGCAAGTGGCTGTTCCACTGGATGTCATAAGGTGTATGCACCAATTTGTAAGTCGCTCTGGATAAGAGCGTCTGCTAAATGACTTAAATGTAAATGTAAATGTAAGAACTACTGAATATAAGATCAGCGTCAACTCACCATCAGTACGACCAAGAATATGTTTTCCGCGACGCGGATCCTGTGTTCTGCCTTACAAACAGGTCAACGGAATGGATCACATGCAGCGACCCAAGAAAACAACTCCGTAAAAGAGGGAAATGTAGCGGTCTTCTGGTCAGACTCCGGAGACGGGCACATCGTGCACCACTACCTAGCATTCTTCTTGCCAATGTCCAGTCTCTTGACAACAAGGTTGACGAAATCCGAGCAAGGGTTGCATTCCAGAGGGACATCAGAGACTGCAACGTTCTCTGCTTCACGGAAACATGGCTCACTGGGAAGACGCTATCCGATGCGGTGCAGCCAGCGGGTTTCTCCACGCATCGCGCCGACAGAAACAAACATCTTTCTGGTAAGAAGAGTGGCGGGGGCGTATGCCTCATGACTAACGAGACATGGTGTGATGAAGGAAACATACAGGAACTCAAATCCTTCTGTTCACCTGATTTAGAATTCCTCACAATCAAATGTAGACCGCATTATCTTCCAAGAGAATTCTCTTCGATTATAATCACAGCCGTATATATCCCCCCCCCAAGCAGACACATTGATGGCTCTGAACGAACTTTATTTAACTCTTTGCAAACTGGAAACCATTTATCCGGAGGCTGCATTCATTGTAGCTGGGGATTTTAACAAGGCTAATCTGAAAACAAGGCTCCCTAAATTTTATCAGCATATCGATTGCGCAACCAGGGGTGGTAAAACCTTGGATCATTGTTACTCTAACTTCCGCAACGCATATAAGGCCCTGCCCCGCCCCCCTTTCGGAAAAGCTGACCACGACTCCATTTTGCTGATCCCTGCCTACAGGCAGAAGCTAAAACAAGAGGCTCCCACGCTGAGGTCTGTCCAAGCTGACTACTTAAATGTTCATAAATGTGCATAAATATAATACCCACCAACAACAGACACTTCTGGTGGGAAACATGAAAAAGCTCCGCCGACCCAACCATCACCCCAACCATAATAATAATATAATATATAATATAACAGCCATAGACCCAGCCATAATAATAATATAATATATAATATAACAGCCATAGACCCAGCCATAATAATAATATAATATAACAGCCATAGACCCAGCCATAATAATAATATAATATATAATATAACAGCCATAGACAGCCATAATAATAATATAATATATATATATAACAGCCATAGACCCAGCCATAATAATAATATAATATATAATATAACAGCCATAGACCCAGCCATAATAATAATATAATATATAATATAACAGACCCAGCCATAATAATAATATAATATATAATATAACAGCCATAGACCCAGCCATAATAATAATATAATATATAATATAACAGCCATAGACCCAGCCATAATAATAATATAATATATAATATAACAGCCATAATAATAATATAATATATAATATAACAGCCATAGAATAATATAATATATAATATAACCCAGCCATAATAATAATATAATATATAATATAACAGCCATAGACCCAGCCATAATAATAATATAATATATAATATAACAGCCATAGACAATAATATAATATATAATATAACAGCCATAGACCCAGCCATAATAATAATATAATATATAATATAACAGCCATAGACCCAGCCATAATAATAATATAATATATAATATAACAGCCATAGACCCAGCCATAATAATAATATAATATATAATATAACAGCCATAGACCCAGCCATAATAATAATATAATATATAATATAACAGCCATAGACCCAGCCATAATAATAATATAATATATAATATAACAGCCATAGACCCAGCCATAATAATAATATAATATATAATATAACAGCCATAGACCCAGCCATAATAATAATATAATATATAATATAACAGCCATAGACCCAGCCATAATAATAATATAATATATAATATAACAGCCATAGACCCAGCCATAATAATAATATAATATATAATATAACAGCCATAGACCCAGCCATAATAATAATATAATATATAATATATAGACCCAGCCATAATAATAATATAATATATAATATAACAGCCATAGACCCAGCCATAATAATAATATAATATATAATATAACAGCCATAGACCCAGCCATAATAATAATATAATATATAATATAACAGCCATAGACCCAGCCATAATAATAATATAATATATAATATAACAGCCATAGACCCAGCCATAATAATAATAATATAATATATAATATAATAATAATATAATATATAATATAACAGACCCAGCCATAATAATAATATAATATATAATATAACAGCCAGACCCAGCCATAATAATAATATAATATATAATATAACAGCCATAGACCCAGCCATAATAATAATATAATATATAATATAACAGCCATAGACCCAGCCATAATAATAATATAATATATAATATAACAGCCATAGACCCAGCCATAATAATAATATAATATATAATATAACAGCCATAGACCCAGCCATAATAATAATATAATATATAATATAACAGCCATAGACCCAGCCATAATAATAATATAATATATAATATAACAACAAAAAACCCAGCCATAATAATAATATAATATATAATATAACAGCCATAGACCATAATAATAATATAATATATAATATAACAGCCATAGACCCAGCCATAATAATAATATAATATATAATATAACAGCCATAGACCCAGCCATAATAATAATATAATATATAATATAACAGCCATAGACCCAGCCATAATAATAATATAATATATAATATAACAGCCATAGACCCAGCCATAATAATAATATAATATATAATATAACAGCCATATATAATAATAATATAATATATAATATAACAGCCATAGACCCAGCCATAATAATAATATAATATATAATATAACAGCCATAGACCCAGCCATAATAATAATATAATATATAATATAACAGCCATAGACCCAGCCATAATAATAATATAATATATAATATAACAGCCATAGACCCAGCCATAATAATAATATAATATATAATATAACAGCCATAACCCCAACCATAATAATAATATAATATATAATATAACAGCCATAGACCCAGCCATAATAATAATATAATATATAATATAACAGCCATAGACCCAGCCATAATAATAATATAATATATAATATAACAGCCATAGACCCAGCCATAATAATAATATAATATATAATATAACAGCCATAGACCCAGCCATAATAATATAATATATAATATAACAGCCATATAATAATAATATAATATATAATATAACAGCCATAGACCCAGCCATAATAATAATATAATATATAATATAACAGCCATAGACCCAGCCATAATAATAATATAATATATAATATAACAGCCATAGACCCAGCCATAATAATAATATAATATATAATATAACAGCCATAGACCCAGCCATAATAATAATATAATATATAATATAACAGCCATAGACCCAGCCATAATAATAATATAATATATAATATAACAGCCATAGACCCAGCCATAATAATAATATAATATATAATATAACAGCCATAGACCCAGCCATAATAATAATATAATATATAATATAACAGCCATAGACCCAGCCATAATAATAATATAATATATAATATAACAGCCATAGACCCAGCCATAATAATAATATAATATAATATAACAGCCATAGACAGCCATAATAATAATATAATATATAATATAACAGCCATAGACCCAGCCATAATAATAAGATAATATATAATATAACAGCCATAGACCCAGCCATAATAATAATATAATATATAATATAACAGCCATAGACCCAGCCATAATAATAATATAATATATAATATAACAGCCATAGACCCAGCCATAATAATAATATAATATATAATATAACAGCCATAGACCCAGCCATAATAATAATATAATATATAATATAACAGCCATAGACCCAGCCATAATAATAATATAATATATAATATAACAGCCATAGACCCAGCCATAATAATAATATATATATATAATATAACAGCCATAGACCCAGCCATAATAATAATATAATATATAATATAACAGCCATAGACCCAGCCATAATAATAATATAATATATAATATAACAGCCATAGACCCAGCCATAATAATAATATAATATATAATATAACAGCCATAGACCCAGCCATAATAATAATATAATATAATAACAGCCATATAATAATAATAATATAATATATAATATAACAGCCATAGACCCAGCCATAATAATAATATAATATATAATATAACAGCCATAGACCCAGCCATAATAATAATATAATATAATATAACATAGACAGCCATAATAATAATATAATATAATATAACAGCCATAGACCCAGCCATAATAATAATATAATATATAATATAACAGCCATAGACCCAGCCATAATAATAATATAATATAATATATAGATAATAATAATATAATATATAATATAACAGCCATAGACCCAGCCATAATAATAATATAATATATAATATAACAGCCATAGACCCAATAATAATAATATAATATATAATATAACAGCCATAGACCCAGCCATAATAATAATATAATATATAATATAACAGCCATAGACCCAGCCATAATAATAATATAATATAATATAACAGCCATAGACCCAGCCATAATAATAATATAATATAATATAACAGCCATAGACCCAGCCATAATAATAATATAATATATAATATAACAGCCATAGACCCAGCCATAATAATAATATAATATATAATATAACAGCCATAGACCCAGCCATAATAATAATATAATATATAATATAACAGCCATAGACCCAGCCATAATAATAATATAATATAATATAACAGCCATAGACCCAGCCATAATAATAATATAATATAATATAACAGCCATAGACCCAGCCATAATAATAATATAATATATAATATAACAGCCATAGACCCAGCCATAATAATAATATAATATAATATAACAGCCATAGACCCAGCCATAATAATAATATAATATAATATAACAGCCATAGACCCAGCCATAATAATAATATAATATATAATATAACAGCCATAGACCCAGCCATAATAATAATATAATATATAATATAACAGCCATAGACCCAGCCATAATAATAATATAATATATAATATAACAGCCATAGACCCAGCCATAATAATAATATAATATATAATATAACAGCCATAGACCCAGCCATAATAATAATATAATATATAATATAACAGCCATAGACCCAGCCATAATAATAATATAATATATAATATAACAGCCATAGACCCAGCCATAATAATAATATAATATATAATATAACAGCCATAGACCCAGCCATAATAATAATATAATATATAATATAACAGCCATAGACCCAGCCATAATAATAATATAATATATAATATAACAGCCATAGACCCAGCCATAATAATAATATAATATATAATATAACAGCCATAGACCCAGCCATAATAATAATATAATATAATATAACAGCCATAGACCCAGCCATAATAATAATATAATATATAATATAACAGCCATAGACCCAGCCATAATAATAATATAATATATAATATAACAGCCATAGACCCAGCCATAATAATAATATAATATAATATAACAGCCATAGACCCAGCCATAATAATAATATAATATATAATATAACAGCCATAGACCCAGCCATAATAATAATATAATATATAATATAGACAGCCATAATAATATAATATATAATATAACAGCCATAGACCCAGCCATAATAATAATATAATATATAATATAACAGCCATAGACCCAGCCATAATAATAATATAATATATAATATAACAGCCATAGACCCAGCCATAATAATAATATAATATATAATATAACAGCCATAGACCCAGCCATAATAATAATATAATATATATAACATAAGACCCAGCCATAATAATAATATAATATATAATATAACAGCCATAGACCCAGCCATAATAATAATATAATATATAATATAACAGCCATAGACCCAGCCATAATAATAATATAATATATAATATAACAGCCATAGACCCAGCCATAATAATAATATAATATATAATATAACAGCCATAGACCCAGCCATAATAATAATATAATATATAATATAACAGCCATAGACCCAGCCATAGACCCAGCCATAATAATATATAATATATAATATAACAGCCATAGACCCAGCCATAATAATAATATAATATATAATATAACAGCCATAGACCCAGCCATAATAATAATATAATATATAATATAACAGCCATAGACCCAGCCATAATAATAATATAATATATAATATAACAGCCATAGACCCAGCCATAATAATAATATAATATATAATATAACAGCCATAGACCCAGCCATAATAATAATATAATATATAATATAACAGCCATAGACCCAGCCATAATAATAATATAATATAATATAACAGCCAAGACAGCCATAATAATAATATAATATATAATATAACAGCCATAATAATAATATAATATATAATATAACAGCCATAGACCCAGCCATAATAATAATATAATATATAATATAACAGCCATAGACCCAGCCATAATAATAATATAATATATAATATAATATATAATATATAATATAACAGCATAGACCCAGCCATAATAATAATATAATATATAATATAACACCCAGCCATAATAATAATATAATATATAATATAACAGCCATAGACCCAGCCATAATAATAATATAATATATAATATAACAGCCATAGACCCAGCCCCAGCCATAATAATAATATAATATATAATATAACAGCCATAGACCCAGCCATAATAATAATATAATATATAATATAACAGCCATAGACCCAGCCATAATAATAATATAATATATAATATAACAGCCCAGCCATAATAATAATATAATATATAATATAACAGCCATAGACCCAGCCATAATAATAATATAATATATAATATAACAGCCATAGACCCAGCCATAATAATAATATAATATATAATATAACAGCCATAGACCCAGCCATAATAATAATATAATATATAATATAACAGCCATAGACCCAGCCATAATAATAATATAATATATAATATAACAGCCATAGACCCAGCCATAATAATAATATAATATATAATATAACAGCCATAGACCCAGCCATAATAATAATATAATATATAATATAACAGCCATAGACCCAGCCATAATAATAATATAATATATAATATAACAGCCATAGAATAATATAATATAAATATAACAGCCAGCCATAATAATAATATAATATATAATATAACAGCCATAGACCCAGCCATAATAATAATATAATATATAATATAACAGCCATAGACCCAGCCATAATAATAATATAATATATATATAACAGCCATAGACCCAGCCATAATAATAATATAATATATAATATAACAGCCATAGACCCAGCCATAATAATAATATAATATATAATATAACAGCCATAGACCCAGCCATAATAATAATATAATATATAATATAACAGCCATAGACCCAGCCATAATAATAATATAATATATAATATAACAGCCATAGACCCAGACCATAATAATAATATAATATATAATATAACAGCCATAGACCCAGCCATAATAATAATATAATATATATATATAACAGCCATAGACCCAGCCATAATAATAATATAATATATAATATAACAGCCATAGACCCAGCCATAATAATAATATAATATATAATATAACAGCCATAGACCCAGCCATAATAATAATATAATATAATATAACAGCCATAGACCCAGCCATAATAATAATATAATATATAATATAACAGCCATAGACCCAGCCATAATAATAATATAATATATAATATAACAGCCATAGACCCAGCCATAATAATAATATAATATATAATATAACAGCCATAGACCCAGCCATAATAATAATATAATATATAATATAACAGCCATAGACCCAGCCATAATAATAATATAATATATAATATAACAGCCATAGACCCAGCCATAATAATAATATAATATATAATATAACAGCCATAGACCCAGCCATAATAATAATATAATATATAATATAACAGCCATAGACCCAGCCATAATAATAATATAATATATAATATAACAGCCATAGACCCAGCCATAATAATAATATAATATATAATATAACAGCCATAGACCCAGCCATAATAATAATATAATATATAATATAACAGCCATAGACCCAGCCATAATAATAATATAATATATAATATAACAGCCATAGACCCAGCCATAATAATAATATAATATATAATATAACAGCCATAGACCCAGCCATAATAATAATATAATATAACAGCCATAGACCCAGCCATAATAATAATATAATATATAATATAACAGCCATAGACCCAGCCATAATAATAATATAATATATATATATAACAGCCATAGACCCAGCCATAATAATAATATAATATATAATATAACAGCCATAGACCCAGCCATAATAATAATATAATATATATATATAACAGCCATAGACCCAGCCATAATAATAATATAATATATAATATAACAGCCATAGACCCAGCCATAATAATAATATAATATATAATATAACAGCCATAGACCCAGCCATAATAATAATATAATATATAATATAACAGCCATAGACCCAGCCATAATAATAATATAATATATAATATAACAGCCATAGACCCAGCCATAATAATAATATAATATATAATATAACAGCCATAGACCCAGCCATAATAATAATATAATATATAATATAACAGCCATAGACCCAGCCATAATAATAATATAATATATAATATAACAGCCATAGACCCAGCCATAATAATAATATAATATATAATATAACAGCCATAGACCCAGCCATAATAATAATATAATATATAATATAACAGCCATAGACCCAGCCATAATAATAATATAATATATAATATAACAGCCATAGACCCAGCCATAATAATAATATAATATAATATAACAGCCATAGACCCAGCCATAATAATAATATAATATAATATAACAGCCATAGACCCAGCCATAATAATAATATAATATATAATATAACAGCCATAGACCCAGCCATAATAATAATATAATATATAATATAACAGCCATAGACCCAGCCATAATAATAATATAATATATAATATAACAGCCATAGACCCAGCCATAATAATAATATAATATAATATAACAGCCATAGACCCCATAATAATAATATAATATATAATATAACAGCCATAATAATAATATAATATAATATAACAGCCATAGACCCAGCCATAATAATAATATAATATATAATATAACAGCCATAGACCCAGCCATAATAATAATATAATATATAATATAACAGCCATAGACCCAGCCATAATAATAATATAATATATAATATAACAGCCATAGACCCAGCCATAATAATAATATAATATATAATATAACAGCCATAGACCCAGCCATAATAAATAATATAATATATAATATAACAGCCATAGACCCAGCCATAATAATAATATAATATATAATATAACAGCCATAGACCCAGCCATAATAATAATATAATATATAATATAACAGCCATAGACCCAGCCATAGACCCAGCCATAATAATATAATATAATATAACAGCCATAGACCCAGCCATAATAATAATATAATATAATATAACAGCCATAGACCCAGCCATAATAATAATATAATATATAATATAACAGCCATAGACCCAGCCATAATAATAATATAATATATAATATAACAGCCATAGACCCAGCCATAATAATAATATAATATAATATATAACAGCCATAGACCCAGCCATAATAATAATATAATATAATATAATATAACAGCCATAGACCCAGCCATAATAATAATATAATATATAATATAATATAACAGCCATAGACCCATAATAATAATATAATATAATATATAATATATGACATAGACCCAGCCATAATAATAATATAATATAATATAACAGCCATAGACCCAGCCATAATAATAATATAATATAATATAACAGCCATAGACCCAGCCATAATAATAATATAATATATAATATAACAGCCATAGACCCAGCCATAATAATAATATAATATATAATATAACAGCCATAGACCCAGCCATAATAATAATATAATATAATATATAATATAACAGCCATAGACCCAGCCATAATAATAATATAATATAATATAATATAACAGCCATAGACCCAGCCATAATAATAATATAATATATAATATAACAGCCATAGACCCAGCCATAATAATAATATAATATATAATATAACAGCCATAGACCCAGCCATAATAATAATATAATATAATATATAATATAACAGCCATAGACCCAGCCATAATAATAATATAATATAATATATATAATATAACAGCCATAGAATAATATAATATATAATATAACAGCCATAGACCATAATAATAATATAATATATATATATAACAGCCATAGACCCAGCCATAATAATAATATAATATAATATATATATATAAATAATAATATAATATAATATAATATACAGCCATAGACCCAGCCATAATAATAATATAATATAATATATAATATAACAGCCATAGACCCAGCCATAATAATAATATAATATAATATATAATATAACAGCCATAGACCCAGCCATAATAATAATATAATATATAATATAACAGCCATAGACCCAGCCATAATAATAATATAATATAATATAATATAACAGCCATAGACCCAGCCATAATAATAATATAATATAATATATAATATAACAGCCATAGACCCAGCCATAATAATAATATAATATAATATATAATATAACAGCCATAGACCCAGCCATAATAATAATATAATATAATATAATATAACAGCCATAGACCCAGCCATAATAATAATATAATATAATATATAATATAACAGCCATAGACCCAGCCATAATAATAATATAATATAATATAATATAACAGCCATAGACCCAGCCATAATAATAATATAATATAATATAATATAACAGCCATAGACCCAGCCATAATAATAATATAATATAATATAATATAACAGCCATAGACCCAGCCATAATAATAATATAATATAATATAAATATAACAGCCAATAGACCCAGCCATAATAATAATATAATATAATATAATATAACAGCCATAGACCCAGCCATAATAATAATATAATATAATATAATATAACAGCCATAGACCCAGCCATAATAATAATATAATATAATATAATATAACAGCCATAGACCCAGCCATAATAATAATATAATATAATATAATATAACAGCCATAGACCCAGCCATAATAATAATATAATATAATATAATATAACAGCCATAGACCCAGCCATAATAATAATATAATATAATATAATATAACAGCCATAGACCCAGCCATAATAATAATATAATATAATATAATATAACAGCCATAGACCCAGCCATAATAATAATATAATATAATATAATATAACAGCCATAGACCCAGCCATAATAATAATATAATATAATATAATATAACAGCCATAGACCCAGCCATAATAATAATATAATATAATATAATATAACAGCCATAGACCCAGCCATAATAATAATATAATATAATATAATATAACAGCCATAGACCCAGCCATAATAATAATATAATATAATATAATATAACAGCCATAGACCCAGCCATAATAATAATATAATATAATATAATATAACAGCCATAGACCCAGCCATAATAATAATATATAATATAATATAACAGCCATAGACCCAGCCATAATAATAATATAATATAATATAATATAACAGCCATAGACCCAGCCATAATAATAATATAATATAATATAATATAACAGCCATAGACCCAGCCATAAATAATAATATAATATAATATAATATAACAGCCATAGACCCAGCCATAATAATAATATAATATAATATAATATAACAGCCATAGACCCAGCCATAATAATAATATAATATAATATAATATAACAGCCATAGACCCAGCCATAATAATAATATAATATAATATAATATAACAGCCATAGACCCAGCCATAATAATAATATAATATAATATAATATAACAGCCATAGACCCAGCCATAATAATAATATAATATAATATAATATAACAGCCATAGACCCAGCCATAATAATAATATAATATAATATAATATAACAGCCATAGACCCAGCCATAATAATAATATAATATAATATAATATAACAGCCATAGACCCAGCCATAATAATAATATAATATAATATAATATAACAGCCATAGACCCAGCCATAATAATAATATAATATAATATAATATAACAGCCATAGACCCAGCCATAATAATAATATAATATAATATAATATAACAGCCATAGACCCAGCCATAATAATAATATAATATAATATAATATAACAGCCATAGACCCAGCCATAATAATAATATAATATAATATAATATAACAGCCATAGACCCAGCCATAATAATAATATAATATAATATAATATAACAGCCATAGACCCAGCCATAATAATAATATAATATAATATAATATAACAGCCATAGACCCAGCCATAATAATAATATAATATAATATAATATAACAGCCATAGACCCAGCCATAATAATAATATAATATAATATAATATAACAGCCATAGACCCAGCCATAATAATAATATAATATAATATAATATAACAGCCATAGACCCAGCCATAATAATAATATAATATAATATAATATAACAGCCATAGACCCAGCCATAATAATAATATAATATAATATAATATAACAGCCATAGACCCAGCCATAATAATAATATAATATAATATAATATAACAGCCATAGACCCAGCCATAATAATAATATAATATAATATAATATAACAGCCATAGACCCAGCCATAATAATAATATAATATAATATAATATAACAGCCATAGACCCAGCCATAATAATAATATAATATAATATAATATAACAGCCATAGACCCAGCCATAATAATAATATAATATAATATAATATAACAGCCATAGACCCAGCCATCACCCCAACCATAGAGCCAGCCATCACCCCAACCATAGAGCCAGCCATCACCCCAACCATAGAGCCAACCATAATAATAATATAATATAATATATAATATAATATAACAGCCATAATAATAATATAATATAATATATAATATAACAGCCATAGACCCAGCCATAATAATAATATAATATAATATATAATATAACAGCCATAGACCCAGCCATAATAATAATATAATATATAATATAATATAACAGCCATAATAATAATATAATATAATATATAATATAACAGCCATAGACCCAGCCATAATAATAATATAATATAATATATAATATAACAGCCATAGACCCAGCCATAATAATAATATAATATAATATATAATATAACAGCCATAGACCCAGCCATAATAATAATATAATATAATATATAATATAACAGCCATAGACCCAGCCATAATAATAATATAATATAATATATAATATAACAGCCATAGACCCAGCCATAATAATAATATAATATAATATATAATATAACAGCCATAGACCCAGCCATAATAATAATATAATATAATATATAATATAACAGCCATAGACCCAGCCATAATAATAATATAATATAATATATAATATAACAGCCATAGACCCAGCCATAATAATAATATAATATAATATATAATATAACAGCCATAGACCCAGCCATAATAATAATATAATATATAATATAATATAACAGCCATAGACCCAGCCATCACCCCAACCATAGAGCCAGCCATCACCCCAACCATAGAGCCAGCCATCACCCCAACCATAGAGCCAACCATAATAATAATATAATATAATATATAATATAATATAACAGCCATAATAATAATATAATATAATATATAATATAACAGCCATAGACCCAGCTATAATAATAATATAATATAATATATAATATAACAGCCATAGACCCAGCCATAATAATAATATAATATATAATATAATATAACAGCCATAATAATAATATAATATAATATATAATATAACAGCCATAGACCCAGCCATAATAATAATATAATATAATATATAATATAACAGCCATAGACCCAGCCATAATAATAATATAATATAATATATAATATAACAGCCATAGACCCAGCCATAATAATAATATAATATATAATATAATATAACAGCCATAATAATAATATAATATAATATATAATATAACAGCCATAGACCCAGCCATAATAATAATATAATATAATATATAATATAACAGCCATAGACCCAGCCATAATAATAATATAATATAATATATAATATAACAGCCATAGACCCAGCCATAATAATAATATAATATAATATATAATATAACAGCCATAGACCCAGCCATAATAATAATATAATATATAATATAATATAACAGCCATAATAATAATATAATATAATATATAATATAACAGCCATAGACCCAGCCATAATAATAATATAATATAATATATAATATAACAGCCATAGACCCAGCCATAATAATAATATAATATAATATATAATATAACAGCCATAGACCCAGCCATAATAATAATATAATATAATATATAATATAACAGCCATAGACCCAGCCATAATAATAATATAATATAATATATAATATAACAGCCATAGACCCAACCATAATAATAATATAATATAATATATAATATAACAGCCATAGACCCAGCCATAATAATAATATAATATAATATATAATATAACAGCCATAGACCCAGCCATAATAATAATATAATATAACAGCCATAGACCCAGCCATAATAATAATATAATATAATATATAATATAACAGCCATAGACCCAGCCATAATAATAATATAATATAATATATAATATAACAGCCATAGACCCAGCCATAATAATAATATAATATATAATATAATATAACAGCCATAGACCCAGCCATCACCCCAACCATAGAGCCAGCCATCACCCCAACCATAGAGCCAGCCATCACCCCAACCATAGAGCCAACCATAATAATAATATAATATAATATATAATATAATATAACAGCCATAATAATAATATAATATAATATATAATATAACAGCCATAGACCCAGCCATAATAATAATATAATATAATATATAATATAACAGCCATAGACCCAGCCATAATAATAATATAATATATAATATAATATAACAGCCATAATAATAATATAATATAATATATAATATAACAGCCATAGACCCAGCCATAATAATAATATAATATAATATATAATATAACAGCCATAGACCCAGCCATAATAATAATATAATATAATATATAATATAACAGCCATAGACCCAGCCATAATAATAATATAATATATAATATAATATAACAGCCATAATAATAATATAATATAATATATAATATAACAGCCATAGACCCAGCCATAATAATAATATAATATAATATATAATATAACAGCCATAGACCCAGCCATAATAATAATATAATATAATATATAATATAACAGCCATAGACCCAGCCATAATAATAATATAATATAATATATAATATAACAGCCATAGACCCAGCCATAATAATAATATAATATATAATATAATATAACAGCCATAATAATAATATAATATAATATATAATATAACAGCCATAGACCCAGCCATAATAATAATATAATATAATATATAATATAACAGCCATAGACCCAGCCATAATAATAATATAATATAATATATAATATAACAGCCATAGACCCAGCCATAATAATAATATAATATAATATATAATATAACAGCCATAGACCCAGCCATAATAATAATATAATATAATATATAATATAACAGCCATAGACCCAACCATAATAATAATATAATATAATATATAATATAACAGCCATAGACCCAGCCATAATAATAATATAATATAATATATAATATAACAGCCATAGACCCAGCCATAATAATAATATAATATAACAGCCATAGACCCAGCCATAATAATAATATAATATAATATATAATATAATATAACAGCCATAATAATAATATAATATAATATATAATATAATATAACAGCCATAATAATAATATAATATAATATATAATATAACAGCCATAGACCCAGCCATAATAATAATATAATATAATATATAATATAACAGCCATAGACCCAGCCATAATAATAATATAATATAACAGCCATAGACCCAGCCATAATAATAATATAATATAATATATAATATAACAGCCATAGACCCAGCCATAATAATAATATAATATAATATATAATATAACAGCCATAGACCCAGCCATAATAATAATATAATATAATATATAATATAACAGCCATAGACCCAACCATAATAATAATATAATATAATATATAATATAACAGCCATAGACCCAGCCATAATAATAATATAATATAATATATAATATAACAGCCATAGACCCAGCCATAATAATAATATAATATAACAGCCATAGACCCAGCCATAATAATAATATAATATAATATATAATATAATATAACAGCCATAATAATAATATAATATAATATATAATATAATATAACAGCCATAATAATAATATAATATAATATATAATATAACAGCCATAGACCCAGCCATAATAATAATATAATATAATATATAATATAACAGCCATAGACCCAGCCATAATAATAATATAATATAACAGCCATAGACCCAGCCATAATAATAATATAATATAACAGCCATAGACCCAGCCATAATAATAATATAATATAACAGCCATAGACCCAGCCATAATAATAATATAATATAACAGCCATAGACCCAGCCATAATAATAATATAATATAACAGCCATAGACCCAGCCATAATAATAATATAATATAACAGCCATAGACCCAGCCATAATAATAATATAATATAACAGCCATAGACCCAGCCATAATAATAATATAATATAACAGCCATAGACCCAGCCCTAATAATAATATAATATAACAGCCATAGACCCAGCCATAATAATAATATAATATAACAGCCATAGACCCAGCCATAATAATAATATAATATAATATATAATATAATATAACAGCCATAATAATAATATAATATATAATATAATATAACAGCCATAATAATAATATAATATAATATATAATATAACAGCCATAGACCCAGCCATAATAATAATATAATATAATATATAATATAACAGCCATAGACCCAGCCATAATAATAATATAATATAATATATAATATAACAGCCATAGACCCAACCATAATAATAATATAATATAATATAATATAACAGCCATAGACCCAGCCATAATAATAATATAATATAATATATAATATAACAGCCATAGACCCAGCCATAATAATAATATAATATAATATATAATATAACAGCCATAGACCCAACCATAATAATAATATAATATAATATAATATAACAGCCATAGACCCAGCCATAATAATAATATAATATAATATATAATATAACAGCCATAGACCCAGCCATAATAATAATATAATATAATATATAATATAACAGCCATAGACCCAGCCATAATAATAATATAATATAATATATAATATAACAGCCATAGACCCAGCCATAATAATAATATAATATAATATATAATATAACAGCCATAGACCCAGCCATAATAATAATATAATATAATATATAATATAACAGCCATAGACCCAGCCATAATAATAATATAATATAATATATAATATAACAGCCATAGACCCAGCCATAATAATAATATAATATAATATATAATATAACAGCCATAGACCCAGCCATAATAATAATATAATATAACAGCCATAGACCCAGCCATAATAATAATATAATATAATATATAATATAATATAACAGCCATAATAATAATATAATATAATATATAATATAATATAACAGCCATAATAATAATATAATATAATATATAATATAACAGCCATAGACCCAGCCATAATAATAATATAATATAATATATAATATAACAGCCATAGACACAGCCATAATAATAATATAATATAACAGCCATAGACCCAGCCATAATAATAATATAATATAACAGCCATAGACCCAGCCATAATAATAATATAATATAACAGCCATAGACCCAGCCATAATAATAATATAATATAACAGCCATAGACCCAGCCATAATAATAATATAATATAACAGCCATAGACCCAGCCATAATAATAATATAATATAACAGCCATAGACCCAGCCATAATAATAATATAATATAACAGCCATAGACCCAGCCATAATAATAATATAATATAACAGCCATAGACCCAGCCATAATAATAATATAATATAACAGCCATAGACCCAGCCATAATAATAATATAATATAACAGCCATAGACCCAGCCATAATAATAATATAATATAATATATAATATAATATAACAGCCATAGACCCAACCATCACCCCAACCATAGAGCCAGCCATCACCCCAACCATAGAGCCAGCCATCACCCCAACCATAGAGCCAACCATAGACCCAGCCATAGACCCAGCCATCACCCCAACCATAGACCCAACCATAGACCCAACCATAGACCCAGCCATCAACCCAACCATAGACCCAGCTATCAACCCAACCATAGACCCAGCCATCAACCCAACCATAGAGCCAACCATAGACCCAGCCATCAACCCAACCATAGAGCCAACCATAGACCCAGCCATCAACCCAACCATAGAGCCAACCATAGACCCAGCCATCAACCCAGCCATAGAGCCAACCATAGACCCAGCCATCACCCCAACCATAGACCCAGCCATCAACCCAACCATAGAGCCAGCCATCAACCCAACCATAGACCCAACCATCACCCCAACCATAGAGCCAACCATAGACCCAGCCATCAACCCAACCATAGACCCAGCCATCAACCCAACCATAGACCCAACCATCAACCCAACCATAGACCCAACCATCAACCCAACCATAGACCCAGCCATCAACCCAACCATAGACCCAGCCATCAACCCAACCATAGACCCAGCCATCAACCCAACCATAGACCCAGCCATCAACCCAACCATAGACCCAACCATCAACCCAACCATAGAGCCAGCCATCAACCCAACCATAGAGCCAGCCATCAACCCAACCATAGAGCCAGCCATCAACCCAACCATAGAGCCAGCCATCAACCCAACCATAGAGCCAGCCATCACCCCAACCATAGAGCCAGCTATCAACCCAACCATAGAGCCAGCTATCAACCCAACCATAGAGCCAGCCATCAACCCAACCATAGAGCCAGCCATCAACCCAACCATAGAGCCAGCCATCAACCCAACCATAGAGCCAGCCATCAACCCAACCATAGAGCCAGCTATCAACCCAACCATAGAGCCAGCCATCAACCCAACCATAGAGCCAGCCATCAACCCAACCATAGAGCCAGCCATCACCCCAACCATAGAGCCAGCTATCAACCCAACCATAGAGCCAGCTATCAACCCAACCATAGAGCCAGCCATCAACCCAACCATAGAGCCAGCCATCAACCCAACCATAGAGCCAGCCATCAACCCAACCATAGAGCCAGCCATCAACCCAACCATAGAGCCAGCTATCAACCCAACCATAGAGCCAGCCATCAACCCAACCATAGAGCCAGCCATCAACCCAACCATAGAGCCAGCCATCAACCCAACCATAGAGCCAGCCATCAACCCAACCATAGAGCCAGCCATCAACCCAACCATAGAGCCAGCCATCAACCCAACCATAGAGCCAGCCATCAACCCAACCATAGAGCCAGCCATCAACCCAACCATCAACCCAACCATCAACCCAACCATAGAGCCAGCCATCAACCCAACCATCAACCCAACCATCAACCCAACCATAGACCCAACCATCACCCCAACCATAGACCCAGCCATCAACCCAACCATAGAGCCAGCCATCAACCCAACCATAGAGCCAGCCATCAACCCAACCATAGACCCAGCCATCAACCCAACCATAGACCCAGCCATCAACCCAACCATAGACCCAGCCATCAACCCAACCATAGACCCAACCATCAACCCAACCATAGAGCCAGCCATCAACCCAACCATAGAGCCAGCCATCAACCCAACCATAGAGCCAGCCATCAACCCAACCATAGAGCCAGCCATCAACCCAACCATAGAGCCAGCCATCAACCCAACCATAGAGCCAGCCATCACCCCAACCATAGAGCCAGCTATCAACCCAACCATAGAGCCAGCCATCAACCCAACCATAGAGCCAGCCATCAACCCAACCATAGAGCCAGCCATCAACCCAACCATAGAGCCAGCCATCAACCCAACCATAGAGCCAGCCATCAACCCAACCATAGAGCCAGCCATCAACCCAACCATAGAGCCAGCCATCAACCCAACCATAGAGCCAGCTATCAACCCAACCATAGAGCCAGCCATCACCCCAACCATAGAGCCAGCCATCAACCCAACCATAGAGCCAGCCATCACCCCAACCATAGAGCCAGCCATCACCCCAACCATAGAGCCAGCTATCAACCCAACCATAGAGCCAGCTATCAACCCAACCATCAACCCAACCATAGAGCCAGCCATCAACCCAACCATCAACCCAACCATAGAGCCAGCCATCAACCCAACCATAGAGCCAGCCATCAACCCAACCATAGAGCCAGCCATCAACCCAACCATAGAGCCAGCCATCAACCCAACCATAGAGCCAGCCATCAACCCAACCATAGAGCCAGCCATCAACCCAACCATAGAGCCAGCCATCAACCCAACCATAGAGCCAGCCATCAACCCAACCATAGAGCCAGCCATCAACCCAACCATAGAGCCAACCATCACCCCAACCATAGAGCCAGCCATCACCCCAACCATAGAGCCAGCCATCACCCCAACCATAGAGCCAGCCATCACCCCAACCATAGAGCCAGCCAACAACCCAACCATAGAGCCAGCCATCAACCCAACCATAGAGCCAGCCATCAACCCAACCATAGAGCCAGCCATCAACCCAACCATAGAGCCAGCCATCAACCCAACCATAGAGCCAGCCATCAACCCAACCATAGAGCCAGCCATCACCCCAACCATCAACCCAACCATAGAGCCAGCCATCAACCCAACCATAGAGCCAGCCATCACCCCAACCATCAACCCAACCATAGAGCCAGCCATCAACCCAACCATAGAGCCAGCCATCAACCCAACCATAGAGCCAGCCATCAACCCAACCATAGAGCCAGCCATCAACCCAACCATAGAGCCAGCCATCAACCCAACCATAGAGCCAGCCATCAACCCAACCATAGAGCCAGCCATCAACCCAACCATAGAGCCAGCCATCAACCCAACCATAGAGCCAGCCATCAACCCAACCATCAACCCAACCATAGAGCCAGCCATCAACCCAACCATAGAGCCAGCCATCAACCCAACCATAGAGCCAGCCATCAACCCAACCATAGAGCCAGCCATCAACCCAACCATAGAGCCAGCCATCAACCCAACCATCACCCCAACCATCAACCCAACCATCAACCCAACCATCAACCCAACCATAGAGCCAGCCATCAAACAAGGCCTCCACCTCCAACTATCATGTATAAATACAGTATCAATCACCAGTTGTAGAACACCTTCTCATTCCAGGGTTTTTCTTTAGTTTGACTATTTTCAACATTGTAGAATAATAGTGAAGACGTCAAAACTATGAAATGACACATATGGAATCATGTAGTAACCAAAACAAAGTGTTAAACAAATCTAAATATATTTTAGATTTTAGTTTCTTCTAAGTATCCACACTTTGCCTTGATGCTTTAGACACTCTGGCGTTCATATAAACTGAATAAAAATATAGAAATGCAACAATTTCCAAGATTTTACCGAGTTACAGAAATCAGTCAACGTAAATGAATGAATTAATCTATAGATTTCACATGACTGGGACTGTGTGTGTGTACAGCAAATCAAATCAACACACAGATATGCATCTGTTGGTCACAATAATAGTAAATAAATAGAGACACACATTTTATAAAATACTATAAAGAAAGTACCAACATTATGGTGTACTATGCAACACGTGTGTGTGTGTGTGTGTGTGTGTGTGTGTGCGTACAGCATAAGAGATGTACATTATAATGTCCTAACGCAATTCTTACCTTTGGTGTAGTTTAGCTGGGCAGCCAAGCTCACTGCCCTCAGTCTGTCAGGAAACCCCTGATGGTTAAAATCACCTTGAAGGAAGGAGAGAGAGAGGCCTTTATTCAGAGCAGAGAGTGCAGAACGATAATTCACGTGGATTCAAAGTATCGCTGAATATCAATCCACTTAAACCCTTTGCTTTCTGCAGACTCAGCTAAATGTGACGGTTACCGTAGAAATCAAATTAGTTTCCCCAAAATGGCAGCATATCACCTATATAGTGCACTAGTTTTGAACAGATGGGCCCGATCCTGGCCCTGGTCTAAAGTAGGGAATAGGAGCCATTTGGGACACGCCCATTGACTTCCCTGAAGCCCACGGGAGCCACACCAGCAGAGTAGCATTACTGAGCCCACAGGAGCCACACCAGCAGAGTAGCATTACTGAGCCCACAGGAGCCACACCAGCAGAGTAGCATTACTGAGCCCACAGGAGCCACACCAGCAGAGTAGCATTACTGAGCCCACGGGAGCCACACCAGCAGAGTAGCATTACTGAGCCCACGGGAGCCACACCAGCAGAGTAGCATTACTGAGCCCACAGGAGCCACACCAGCAGAGTAGCATTACTGAGCCCACGGGAGCCACACCAGCAGAGTAGCATTACTGAGCCCACGGGAGTCACACCAGCAGAGTAGCATTACTGAGCCCACAGGAGCCACACCAGCAGAGTAGCATTACTGAGCCCACAGGAGCCACACCAACAGAGTAGCATTACTGAGCCCACGGGAGCCACACCAGCAGAGTAGCATTACTGAGCCCACGGGAGCCACACCAGCAGAGTAGCATTACTGAGCCCACGGGAGACACACCAACAGAGTAGCATTACTGAGCCCACGGGAGCCACACCAGCAGAGTAGCATTACTGAGCCCACGGGAGCCACACCAGCAGAGTAGCATTACTGAGCCCACGGGAGCCACACCAACAGAGTAGCATTACTGAGCCCACGGGAGCCACACCAACAGAGTAGCATTACTGAGCCCACAGGAGCCACACCAGCAGAGTAGCATTACTGAGCCCACAGGAGCCACACCAGCAGAGTGGCATTACTGAGCCCACAGGAGCCACACCAGCAGAGTAGCATTACTGAGCCCACAGGAGCCACACCAGCAGAGTGGCATTACTGAGCCCACAGGAGCCACACCAGCAGAGTAGCATTACTGAGCCCACGGGAGCCACACCAGCAGAGTAGCATTACTGAGCCCACGGGGAGCCACACCAGCAGAGTAGCATTACTGAGCCCACGGGAGCCACACCAGCAGAGTAGCATTACTGAGCCCACAGGAGCCACACCAGCAGAGTAGCATTACTGAGCCCACGGGAGCCACACCAGCAGAGTAGCATTACTGAGCCCACGGGAGCCACACCAGCAGAGTAGCATTACTGAGCCCACGGGAGCCACACCAGCAGAGTAGCATTACTGAGCCCACGGGAGCCACACCAGCAGAGTGGCATTACTGAGCCCACGGGAGCCACACCGGCAGAGTAGCATTACTGAGCCCACGGGAGCCACACCAGCAGAGTGGCATTACTGAGCCCACGGGAGCCACACCAGCAGAGTAGCATTACTGAGCCCACGGGAGCCACACCAGCAGAGTAGCATTACTGAGCCCACAGGAGCCACACCAGCAGAGTGGCATTACTGAGCCCACGGGAGCCACACCAACAGAGTAGCATTACTGAGCCCACGGGAGCCACACCAGCAGAGTGGCATTACTGAGCCCACGGGAGCCACACCAACAGAGTAGCATTACTGAGCCCACAGGAGCCACACCAACAGAGTAGCATTACTGAGCCCACGGGAGCCACACCAACAGAGTAGCATTACTGAGCCCACGGGAGCCACACCAACAGAGTAGCATTACTGAGCCCACGGGAGCCACACCAGCAGAGTAGCATTACTGAGCCCACAGGAGCCACACCAACAGAGTAGCATTACTGAGCCCACGGGAGCCACACCAGCAGAGTAGCATTACTGAGCCCACGGGAGCCACACCAACAGAGTGGCATTACTGAGCCCACAGGAGCCACACCAGCAGAGTGGCATTACTGAGCCCACAGGAGCCACACCAACAGAGTAGCAGTACTGAGCCCACGGGAGCCACACCAGCAGAGTAGCAGTACTGAGCCCACGGGAGCCACACCAGCAGAGTGGCATTACTGAGCCCACGGGAGCCACACCAGCATTACTGAGCCCACGGGAGCCACACCAGCAGAGTAGCAGTACTGAGCCCACCGGAGCCACACCAGCAGAGTGGCATTACTGAGCCCACGGGAGCCACACCAGCAGAGTAGCATTACTGAGCCCACGGGAGCCACACCAGCAGTACTGAGCCCACGGGAGCCACACCAACAGAGTAGCATTACTGAGCCCACAGGAGCCACACCAGCAGAGTAGCATTACTGAGCCCACAGGAGCCACACCAGCAGAGTGGCATTACTGAGCCCACAGGAGCCACACCAGCAGAGTAGCATTACTGAGCCCACAGGAGCCACACCAGCAGAGTGGCATTACTGAGCCCACAGGAGCCACACCAGCAGAGTAGCATTACTGAGCCCACGGGAGCCACACCAGCAGAGTAGCATTACTGAGCCCACGGGAGCCACACCAGCAGAGTAGCATTACTGAGCCCACGGGAGCCACACCAGCAGAGTAGCATTACTGAGCCCACAGGAGCCACACCAGCAGAGTAGCATTACTGAGCCCACGGGAGCCACACCAGCAGAGTAGCATTACTGAGCCCACGGGAGCCACACCAGCAGAGTAGCATTACTGAGCCCACGGGAGCCACACCAGCAGAGTAGCATTACTGAGCCCACGGGAGCCACACCAGCAGAGTGGCATTACTGAGCCCACGGGAGCCACACCAGCAGAGTAGCATTACTGAGCCCACGGGAGCCACACCAGCAGAGTGGCATTACTGAGCCCACGGGAGCCACACCAGCAGAGTAGCATTACTGAGCCCACGGGAGCCACACCAGCAGAGTAGCATTACTGAGCCCACAGGAGCCACACCAGCAGAGTGGCATTACTGAGCCCACGGGAGCCACACCAACAGAGTAGCATTACTGAGCCCACGGGAGCCACACCAGCAGAGTGGCATTACTGAGCCCACGGGAGCCACACCAACAGAGTAGCATTACTGAGCCCACAGGAGCCACACCAACAGAGTAGCATTACTGAGCCCACGGGAGCCACACCAACAGAGTAGCATTACTGAGCCCACGGGAGCCACACCAACAGAGTAGCATTACTGAGCCCACGGGAGCCACACCAGCAGAGTAGCATTACTGAGCCCACAGGAGCCACACCAACAGAGTAGCATTACTGAGCCCACGGGAGCCACACCAGCAGAGTAGCATTACTGAGCCCACGGGAGCCACACCAACAGAGTGGCATTACTGAGCCCACAGGAGCCACACCAGCAGAGTGGCATTACTGAGCCCACAGGAGCCACACCAACAGAGTAGCATTACTGAGCCCACGGGAGCCACACCAGCAGAGTAGCAGTACTGAGCCCACGGGAGCCACACCAGCAGAGTGGCATTACTGAGCCCACGGGAGCCACACCAGCATTACTGAGCCCACGGGAGCCACACCAGCAGAGTAGCAGTACTGAGCCCACCGGAGCCACACCAGCAGAGTGGCATTACTGAGCCCACGGGAGCCACACCAGCAGAGTAGCATTACTGAGCCCACGGGAGCCACACCAGCAGAGTAGCATTACTGAGCCCACGGGAGCCACACCAGCAGTACTGAGCCCACGGGAGCCACACCAGCAGAGTGGCATTACTGAGCCCACGGGAGCCACACCAGCATTACTGAGCCCACGGGAGCCACACCAGCAGAGTAGCAGTACTGAGCCCACGGGAGCCACACCAGCAGAGTGGCATTACTGAGCCCACGGAGCCACACCAGCAGAGTGGCATTACTGAGCCCACGGAGCCACACCAGCATTACTGAGCCCACGGGAGCCACACCAGCAGAGTAACATTACTGAGCCCACGGGAGCCACACCAGCAGAGTGGCATTACTGAGCCCACGGAGCCACACCAGCAGAGTAGCATTACTGAGCCCACGGGAGCCACACCAGCAGAGTAGCATTACTGAGCCCACGGGAGCCACACCAACAGAGTAGCATTACTGAGCCCACGGAGCCACACCAACAGAGTAGCATTACTGAGCCCACGGAGCCACACCAGCAGAGTAGCATTACTGAGCCCACAGGAGCCACACCAACAGAGTAGCATTACTGAGCCCACGGGAGCCACACCAGCAGAGTAGCATTACTGAGCCCACGGGAGCCACACCAACAGAGTGGCATTACTGAGCCCACGGGAGCCACACCAGCAGAGTGGCATTACTGAGCCCACAGGAGCCACACCAGCAGAGTAGCATTACTGAGCCCACGGGAGCCACACCAGCAGAGTAGCATTACTGAGCCCACGGGAGCCACACCAGCAGAGTAGCAGTAGTGAGCCCACGGGAGCCACACCAGCAGAGTGGCATTACTGAGCCCACGGGAGCCACACCAGCATTACTGAGCCCACGGGAGCCACACCAGCAGAGTAGCAGTACTGAGCCCACGGGAGCCACACCAGCAGAGTGGCATTACTGAGCCCACGGGAGCCACACCAGCAGAGTAGCATTACTGAGCCCACGGGAGCCACACCAGCAGAGTAGCATTACTGAGCCCACGGGAGCCACACCAGCAGTACTGAGCCCACGGGAGCCACACCAGCAGAGTGGCATTACTGAGCCCACGGGAGCCACACCAGCATTACTGAGCCCACGGGAGCCACACCAGCAGAGTAGCAGTACTGAGCCCACGGGAGCCACACCAGCAGAGTGGCATTACTGAGCCCACGGGAGCCACACCAGCAGAGTGGCATTACTGAGCCCACGGGAGCCACACCAGCATTACTGAGCCCACGGGAGCCACACCAGCAGAGTAACATTACTGAGCCCACGGGAGCCACACCAGCAGAGTGGCATTCAAAACTGTTCAAGGGCAAAGTTCAGCTTCCGAAAAGTAAGGTCATGGAAGAACTCATGATTTAAGCATTTCACTGTGAGGTCCTGTTGTATTCAGCATTTCACTGTAAGGTCTACTACACCTGTTGTATTCAGCATTTCACTGTGATGTCTACTACACCTGTTGTATTCAGCATTTCACTATAAGGTCTACTACACCTGTTGTATTCAGCATTTCACTGTGATGTCTACTACACCTGGTGTATTCAGCATTTCACTATAAGGTCTACTACACCTGTTGTATTCAGCATTTCACTATAAGGTCTACTACACCTGTTGTATTCAGCATTTCACTGTGATGTCTACTACACCTGTTGTATTCAGCATTTCACTATAAGGTCTACTACACCTGTTGTATTCAGCATTTCACTGTAAGGTCTACTACACCTGTTGTATTCAGCATTTCACTGTGAGGTCTACTACACCTGTTGTATTCAGCATTTCACTGTAAGGTCTACTACACCTGTTGTATTCAGCATTTCACTGTGATGTCTACTACACCTGTTGTATTCAGCATTTCACTGTAAGGTCTACTACACCTGCTATATTCAGCATTTCACTGTGAGGTCTACTACACCTGTTGTATTCAGCATTTCACTATAAGGTCTACTACACCTGTTGTATTCAGCATTTCACTGTGATGTCTACTACACCTGTTGTATTCAGCATTTCACTGTAAGGTCTACTACACCTGTTGTATTCAGCATTTCACTGTGAGGTCTACTACACCTGTTGTATTCAGCATTTCACTGTAAGGTCTACTACACCTGTTGTATTCAGCATTTCACTGTGATGTCTACTACACCTGTTGTATTCAGCATTTCACTGTAAGGTCTACTACACCTGTTGTATTCAGCATTTCACTGTGAGGTCTACTACACCTGTTGTATTCAGCATTTCACTGTAAGGTCTACTACACCTATTGTATTCAGCATTTCACTGTGAGGTCTACTACACCTGTTGTATTCAGCATTTCACTGTAAGGTCTACTACACCTGTTGTATTCAGCATTTCACTGTGAGGTCTACTACACCTGTTGTATTCAGCATTTCACTGTAAGGTCTACTACACCTGTTGTATTCAGCATTTCACTGTGAGCTCTACTACACCTGTTGTATTCAGCATTTCACTGTGAGCTCTACTACACCTGTTGTATTCAGCATTTCACTGTGAGGTCTACTACACCTGTTGTATTCAGCATTTCACTGTGAGGTCTACTACACCTGTTGTATTCAGCATTTCACAATGAGGTCTACTACACCTGTTGTATTCAGCATTTCACTGTGGGGTTTACTACACCTGTTGTATTCAGCACTTCACTGTGGGGTCTACTACACCTGTTGTATTCAGCATTTCACTGTAAGGTCTACTACACCTGTTGTATTCAGCATTTCACTGTAAGGTCTACTACACCTGTTGTATTCAGCATTTCACTGTGAGGTCTACTACACCTGTTGTATTCAGCATTTCACTGTAAGGTCTACTACACCTGTTGTATTCAGCATTTCACTGTAAGGTCTACTACACCTGTTGTATTCAGCATTTCACTGTAAGGTCTACTACACCTGTTGTATTCAGCATTTCACTGTAAGGTCTACTACACCTGTTGTATTCAGCATTTCACTGTGAGGTCTACTACACCTGTTGTATTCAGCATTTCACTGTAAGGTCTACTACACCTGTTGTATTCAGCATTTCACTGTAAGGTCTACTACACCTGTTGTATTCAGCATTTCACTGTAAGGTCTACTACACCTGTTGTATTCAGCATTTCACTGTGATGTCTACTACACCTGTTGTATTCAGCATTTCACTGTAAGGTCTACTACACCTGTTGTATTCAGCATTTCACTGTGAGGTCTACTACACCTGTTGTATTCAGCATTTCACTGTAAGGTCTACTACACCTGTTGTATTCAGCATTTCACTGTGAGGTCTACTACACCTGTTGTATTCAGCATGTCACTGTGAGGTCCTGTTGTATTCAGCATGTCACTGTGAGGTCTACTACACCTGTTGTATTCAGCATTTCACTGTGAGGTCTACTACACCTGTTGTATTCAGCATTTCACTGTGAGGTCCTGTTGTATTCAGCATTTCACTGTAAGGTCTACTACACCTGTTGTATTCAGCATTTCACTGTGAGGTCTACTACACCTGTTGTATTCAGCATTTCACTGTGAGGTCTACTACACCTGTTGTATTCAGCATTTCACTAAGGTCTACCTACACCTGTTGTATTCAGCATTTCACTGTGAGGTCTACTACACCTGTTGGTTAGAGCCTGTAAGTAAGCATTTCACTGTAAGGTCTACTACACCTGTTGTATTCAGCATTTCACTGTGAGCTCTACTACACCTGTTGTATTCAGTATTTCACTGTGAGGTCTACTACACCTGTTGTATTCAGCATTTCACTGTGAGGTCTACTACACCTGTTGTATTCAGCATTTCACTGTAAGGTCTACTACACCCTAGCCACCCACTAGAGATATCCACCCACTAGAGATATCCACCCACTAGAGATATCCACCCACTAGAGATATCCACCCACTAGAGATATCCACCCACTAGAGATATCCACCCACTAGAGATATCCACACTATCCACCCACTAGAGATATCCACCCACTAGAGATATCCACCCACTAGAGATATCCACCCACTAGAGTTATCCACCCACTATAGATATCCACCCACTAGAGATATCCACCCTATCCACCCACTAGAGATATCCACCCACTAGAGATATCCACCCACTAGAGATATCCACACTATTCACCCACTAAAGATGCCAGACATTGTTTGCGTCTCAAAAAGGCTCCTCTTTCCCTATATAGTAGTGCACTACTTTAGACCAGAGCCATTGCGCAGTACATTTGAATGTTGTGTGGTCTGGTGGTACAGTGTGTATCTGTTACAGTCACTCCTCCCTGTCCATTTCACGTCACTTCCTGCCTGGCCGTTGTTTAATATAGTAGACGGAGACATGAGACAGTGGTTACTGTATAAACATTCATTATGAAGTAGTATTTCCATTGAGATTTCAACGGTTATTCTTACAGCAAGGGCTCGTAGACTAGACCAGACACCCACTCCCAATCTGAGGAAATGGGAAGGAGCAAATATTTCCACCTCAGTCTCAGAGAAATGCCCTGCCAGTGAAAACAAAAGCAGAAGCAAACAACTGACCACATTTGTTCTTTCCTAAAAGTAGTTGATTTGAGAGGTTGAAAAGGAATGGAAAGAGAGAGAGGCGGAGAGAGCAAGAGAAAGACCTTTCTGATGAACCCGTCCTGTTGGGGGAGGACGCAGAGAGCTGTGGGTTGGCAGCGCACTACATTGCTGCCTGCCATAAGATGAGGGACAGTGTCTGACAGACCAATCAACCAGCACATGTCCTCGTTACTACCTCATCCACATGTCCTCTATGTCATCGTTACTACCTCATCCACATGTCCTCTATGTCATCGTTACTACCTCATCCACATGTCCTCTATGTCATCGTTACCACCTCATCCACATGTCCTCTATGTCATCGTTACCACCTCATCCACATGTCCTCTATGTCATCGTTACCACCTCATCCACATGTCCTCTATGTCATCGTTACTACCTCATCCACACGTCCTCTATGTCATCGTTACCACCTCATCCACATGTCCTCTATGTCATCGTTACCACCTCATCCACATGTCCTCTATGTCATCG